>NW_027248307.1:0-171767 GCF_041260155.1 Ptychodera flava
AGACCAGCATGCATCCAAACCATGTGAAGCAGTTCTACAGTTGTACGTACTTGCATTCATACGTGTACCATATGGAGCTAATATTGTGCATGTAAATTTGACAAATTTAGCTTTTAGGGAACACTAGTAGTTTATAAACTTCGAAAAATTACTGAAGGCAAGAATTTTCACCATCAATTCCATATGTTCAAAATAGTTAAACCACTTTGGTGTGTGCAATAATACCTTGCTTTGTTGGTTGAACCAGATATGTTTGTGTGTATAAAAAGTCGCCACTTGTCGCCACTTTGGTAGTAACCACTTTGGTGTGTGCAATTATGCCCTTGCTTTGTTGGTTGAACCAGATATATTTGTGTGTATAAAAAGTCGTCACTTTGATAGTTAACCACTTTGGTGTGTGCAATTATGCCCTTGCTTGTTGGCTGAACCAGATATATTTGTGTGTATAAAAAGTCGTCACTTTGATAGTTAACCACTTTGGTGTGTGCAATTATGCCCTTGCTTTGTTGGCTGAACCAGATATATTTGTGTGTATAAAAAGTCGTCACTTTGATAGTTTAACTGCTTTAGTGTGTGCAATTATGCCCTTGCTTTGTTGGTTGAACCTGACGGGTGTTACATCCATATACAACACAACCTTAGAAATGTTGAAAAATATGTGAAATTTTCTAGTCTAAAATGCGCTTGTCTTGAAAAGGGAGGTCATCGATGAAGATTAGGTATCAATTCACTTGTATCTAGTCTACTACCTTACAAGGGACAAGAAATCGAAGATTTGAACAATAAAATATTTTGACAAAAATTCACAGCACCAATCTGAAGATGCAAATCTTCAGATTCAAGTCACTTATTGCTGTATTGGGCCAAAGTTTCAATGATATATATAGTTGTGCAGTTTCACGAGTCCTTAAAATACTAATTGTGCCCTAAAATTATCAAACTTGGGTCATATTAGATCAAATTGAAAAAAAAAACCAAGCAATTTTCAAACCAGTGCCAGTATACAGCGGTACATGGCTTTTTGAGTTTGATGGATGTACATATGTACATACAATCAAACTGCAACACAGGACATTGAAAGGCTGCCCACTACATCCAGGTGCTTTATCATAAAATTTGTTGGGACTGCTCCGAAGTGGCCATTATAGACGAGAGGCTGTGCTGCATGAATGGCTCTTAACACAGATTTGACTGTATATACATGCAATTTCTAGGTTGTAAGAATAGCTTCCATTAACAAGGCATTACACCAGAAGTTTTACGTACCAACAGTATGTCAGTACTATAGTTTTATCAGAATCAGTAACATTATCTAAACCTTTTGTGACATTTTCTATCCATGCTTTAACACAGACAGAAATTTGTCAGATGATCAAAATATGTTTGATGACTTTAGTTAGTTGTAGTTCAGTTGCATTGTTAACTGAATCAAAAAAGAAAGGAGAACAACATTGATTGCATTTTATTAAATAGCTTTAATGACATGCTTAATTGCCATCAATGAAACAAGGAACATTACAATCAACATCGCTATACATATGGAAGCGAATGCAACAATGTCAAATACCAGTAGTAAAGCTATATTATCTTTCCTCAGATAATAAGTCATTGACAATGACACAGTCGCCACTTGTTAATGGGTACTTTAATTTCAAGTACTCTGAGAGGAAAGAGTCATCTTCATTAATTAGGTCTGTGATTAAAATACTGCGATACAGATGGGGCTTAATGGCCAAAAATAAGTTCCATGGTGGTGAAAACATAAAACACATGTAAGCCGCTATGCTAATTACAAAAGGTCATTAATATGAATCGATTGGTACTTAATCTACAGGATGCTGCCAAACATTTTTGCATCCTATCATAACACTGACAGATTATCACCGGTACCATATTCATAAGGTTTGATGCAGTACTTTGGACATCCATGCTAAAAACAACAAGTCATCGTTGATGACATAGTACCCGCTTGTCCATTTTGTTATAATCTTTGATGTCTAGGTAGCTGTGGTCTAGGTAGCTGTGGAATAACATTGATGCAACGGTTTGCATCAGGCCTGTGACTTGCATAATAAAGTAATCTGAGGAATGTTCAATAAAATTGACCCATCTCTGCCGGTAATGACCATTGAAGGAACTTTTGATTACATCACACATAACGATGCCCTTACTGCCTCTAGTGTCATGATGGCACATATATACACAGGGTTTGGTGGAATTTTAGAAATGGTATGGGATCGGGTATGTTATTGTAATCAGCCATTTAGGATCATATGATGAAACAAATTAATGTGCACAAGAATGCAGCCATATCACGTTTAAACAAAATCAGTCCATCCAAGGACAGTGACCTATGTTTATGTTTCAAAGACATATAAAAATCACACCAAAATTGAAATCAAATGGCTGTCTGTGGACCATATGGACCATAGCACAAAATTAGTAGACATGCATATGTATGCCATAGTACTTTATCTTTGTACCAAGTCTCAACAACATTGGATAAGGAATATTTGCATATGATTAAGCCTCAAAGACATAAAGAAATCAAAAAATGACCATCTGGCAGCTATATTGGGAAAAAAATAGTGACAATATCACTGTTCGCTCCCATATAGTTATCAAAACAAGTCAACAATTGTATGAAACATGGACATACATATAGACAGACTGACATACACAGACTGGCACAGAGTGATGACATTGACCCCAAGTGTGCCTTGGCCCATGGAGAGTGATAAAGATATAACAAACAGCTGAATTTAATGATAAAATAGTTAAGTATAGGCCTATACAGGCACTGAGGGTGAATATGTTACAGCAATTGATTAGTTTCTTTTCCTTTTCTACTTCTGTGATAATCTTTAAGACAAATGTATTGACAAATATGTTATTTTTACAAGCACACAGCAATCTGTTCTTGATTTTTCATTTACAATATTTGACATAGACTGAAATACATAACATGCAACCAAAATTTACACTTTGCCCATACACCAGATACATGGAGAAATTTCAACATACAATCATCAGCTCAGAAACCCTACAGGGATAAGTAAACATTGTTTTCTTCCAGAAAAGCTGGTGCATCCACATCTGGAACAACTCACAAACTTAACCAATTACACAAGGATGATGACACAAGAGATAAAGTTAAACTGTGTGAACTTGACTATTCCTTCAAATCCTTACCTAACTTGACATCTTAAACTAAAATACACTGCATGGTTAATTGCGTGCAAAAATACATCGGGGTGGACCATTTGACAAGGGACGGTGTCTGGAAGATCAATGAGGTACATTATCTTTTTTATCTGATCCATTGTACATTCTTTTTCCCCACTCTTCCACCTTTTCTTTTTGTCAAACCTTCTCTGGCTGGATTTTTATTGGCATTTGTTTGGAATTTTTTCAAAATCTGCCAGGATTTTTTTACCACATTTCAACACCAAATACAGTTTACCATATCAAATGCTTACTTAATCACCACATTATATACTCTTAGTTCCAGTAGGTATAAAATTACCAAAAAAAATCTTAAAAATACAAAATGAAAGATATCCCAGTAAAACTGACAGTTTCGCAAAGTTGCCCCAAAAATTCAAACTTCTGGACTTCAACTTAATTTCAAAATATCTTATTAACAAAAACCCTAAGAACCGGTTTACTAAATATCAAAGCAATCAGACTGGTAAATTTTGAGTAACAAATTTTTTGACCAAAAATGAGAATAATTTGTAATTTGTAATTTTATTACTTCAAGTCAATGCATCCATAAATGGATTTTCATGCATTGAATAAATACATGGACATATACAGAATAAAAATAATTAAATAAATAAATAACTCAATAAAAACCAGTAGTTAAAAGTTAAAAAACTACACATCAAAAGATAAGCATAAAAAGTAGTGAGCACCGTGTAATTAATTAAAACAAGCAGGAAGTTGACATACAAATCGACCAAGAATTGGCTCTGAAAAGAATAGACAGGCACAGAAAGTAGATTAAATTATAGTATTGGCAATGATGGATGAACGATATTTGAATGAGCGACTGTGGGCTTTAGAAACATGATATTTACTTCTGGTGTTATACTGGTGAATTGTTGAATTTTTTGTGAGAAGGTCAGACAAGTAGACAGGAACTTTTTGTTGATACATTTGTGAACTAGATTTTTTAAGTGTTGGTCGTGTCTTTCCTGGATAGTTGGCCAGTTGAGTGAATTTCTGTAAGATGTAACATGGTCTGACTTTTGAGTCCACACTGAATGCGAACTGCAAAATTAATTATGCGTTGTAGATTGCTTTTGAGAGTAATATTACAGTTGGAAAAGACAGTGTCACAGTAGTCTAAAAGGGAGAAAACTGTAGCTGAGATAACATTTTTGCGAACCTTTTCAGGAATACATCGTCTGACACGGGCCAATTTCGTCAGACGATAGCCACATGCTCGACGGAGGTAGGCAACATGGTTGGACCAGCTGAGTTCTTGGTCAAGTCTTAAACCTAAACAGGTAGCAGAAGGAGATGCTTTGATTGTAGTACTTGATTGGAAAGAACTTTTATGTGATTTGGTATTTTCTTGAGTTGTTGCCTAGTACCGAAGAGCATGTATTGATATTTCGAAATGTTGGGTTTCAGAGAATTGGAATGGAACCAAGTAGTTAAATGATGAATTTCATGTTCCAGATCATCGTGAAGGTTGTCAATATCAGAAATTGTGGACGCTTTTAGGATGTTTATGTCATCAGCAAAACCATAAATTGGTGTTGTGGAATGAAGCCATGTGGGGAGATCGTTAATGTAAAGTGAGAATAAAATCGGTCCACAGACACTACCTTGAGGTACACCCGTTTTGACTTGAATAAAGTTGGATGAAATGTTACCAATTTTAACACACTGAGTACGGCCTGTTAGGTAGCTACTAAACCAGTGAATTGTAGACGGGTGAAAATTGTAGCGTTTCAATTTACTGAGCATAATGTTATGGTTAACTGAATCAAATGCTTTGGAAAGGTCTAACATGAGAAGAGAGGAAATTTTCTTATTGTACATGTTATCAAGGATGTCATCGATTAAACGCTGTAGTAAAGTAGCTGTAGAGTGTTTGGGACGAAAACCGGAAAATGTTGGAAAGAGAATATTATTTGATTCTAAAAATAAGTTGAGCTGGTTGCAGACTAAACGTTCAAGAACTTTTGACAGGGTAGGGAGTAGCGAGATCGGACGGTAATTTGTAACATCTTGCTTATCTTGTTTCCCTTTTTTAAAAATGGGAATAATTGTAGCTTTCTTCCAGTCAGTTGGCACTATTCCCTGAGAAATAGACATATTGAATACATACGTCAGTGAAGGAACAATGGCTGGTATGGACAGTTTGATTAGGTGAGAGTCAAGGTCGTTCTCTGACGAGGACTTGTTAGATGGCAGTGAAGACAAAACAGAGGTGACTTGTTCTTCTGTAACACTAGTAAGTTTGAAACTGTTCGAAGGCAATTTGATGTGATCCAGTAGTGGTTTTGCAGAATTGAGCTCTTCTTGGACAAGCGTACCAACGTTGGAAAAGTAATGGTTGAAGTTATTGGCAAGGGGAAGCGGATCATCATGAGCAGGTAGTACATTGCAGGAAGGATTTAATAAATTATTAATCCTTTTCCAGACTTTGTAGGTGTTGTCGATGTTTTCATTGATTATGTTTTCGTAAAAAAACGAGATTTAGCAGTTACTATCTCACTTTTTATCAAGTTTCGATATTTCACAAACTCAAACCAGTAGACATGAAGGCCAGTGCGATGATGCATTTTCCGAAACCAGTCACGAAGCTGCATTTTCTTCTTTATTTCTGTTGTCATCCATGGGCTGGATTTTGGTTGGCTTTTGACTTTGATGATAGGTGCATGATTGTCAAGAACACTTGTATAAAGTGAATTCCAGGTTGATAAGGCAGTATTGATGTCGTTGCAGGCATTAACATTATTCCAGGGGAGATTTTGTAAGTCGTTAATAAAGTTAGAAGAATCAATTTTCTTGATGCAGCGTATGTATTTGAAGACGGGTGCAGGACGTTTACGGGGACACCGATATGGAAGGACGGTGTAGATCAAGTAGTGGTCACTGAGAGATGTTTGAAGAACGGAAGATGTAGCTGGCGATATGGCGGCAGGAGTGATGACTAGGTCAATCAATGTACTGGTTTTGTCTGTAACACGGGTGGCACTGTTGATATGTTGCTTCATTTTGTCCCCAAAAATACAAAATTGCAGATTTCATCCTAATTTAAATATATCTAACTAAATAAACTCAGGAACCTGTACACTAGATATCAAAGCTACCAGATCAGAAGCTTTAGGAGAAAAAAATTTTGACCAAAAAAGGCAAAAATTGCCCCAAAATAAAACAAAAATTGCCAGTTTCAACATACCTTGAACACATTATATTGAGATTAAGCTTAGATACCTGTATACCAAATATCAAAGCTATCAAACTGATTCAGTAGTTTTTGGATAAAAAAAAATTTATTAAAAATTGGGAAAATTGCCCCAAAATTACAAATATGACAATATCACTGAGTACAATTTGTACAAGCATGACTGAAGTCATCCTGAGGAACATGAATATTAAGTTTCATAGCAATCAGACGAGCGATTTCAGAGAACAAGATTTTTTGACTAAAAACGGAAAAAATACCCTAAAAATACAAACATGCAAATTTCATCCCAATTTTTGCACACATAATTCAGAATACCTAAAAAAATCTACATACCAAGTTTCAACCAAAATTGACCAATGCTTACTGAGTTTTAGCCATTTGCAGGATTTTTCCTTTTTTTCCCCTCATTTGCATATTTTTGGCACTGACATGTTCATTTGAACAAATTCACATCTCCACCCCTAGGTGCACCTGTACACCAAATACTAAGACAGTAGGTGCTACAGTTTAGGAGTTTTTGATGTGGACGGACATACATACATACAGACGACATTTTTCCACCTTATAAGAATACCTCCCATTTGCATATATACATATGCATACATGGGAGCTAAAAATGACAATCTGGCCACCATATTGGAACATGTCACGAAGTAAATTGACATGTATATGTATGCCATAGTGCATGATCTTTGTGCCAAGTTTGGACAAAATCAGTGTAATGACCTTTGAATTAAGCTTCAAAGACATGCAAATTCCAACAAAATGGCAGTTCTGCAGCCATATTGGCTCCTATTGCAAGGTTAATTGATACATGCATATGTATGCCATAGTGCTTTGCCTTTGTGCCATGTTTGAACAAAATGGGTTCAAGGATGTTTGAGTTATGGTTCAAAGACATGAAAAAATCGCATCAAATTGGCTGCCTCATGCCCATATTGGATCGTATCACAATATATTCAACATGCATATGTTGGCCTGGTGTTCTGTCTTTGTGCCAAGTTTGAACAGAATTGGTTGAAGGATGTTTGAGTTAATGGTTCAAAGACACAAAAAATACCGTCAAGGACACTATGTGCTCACATTCGGTTTGAATTCGTCCATTCGTCCATTTGGGATTTTATACCAAATTACAAAGCTATCAAACAAGTAATTTTGAGATAAAGTTTTCTTGACCAAAAATGACAATATTGTCTTAAAAATACAATTTTTATATTTCAGGACAATTTCCACATATCTAACTATTGTCATCTCTGTACGTCTGTGTACCAGATATGAAAGCTGTCTGTCCAGGGGTTTAAAAAGGAAATACTGTCTAAGATTTTTTTGACCAAAAATGACAAAATTGCTTAAAAATAGTAATTTTCCCAATTTTGTCATAATTTCAACAAATTAGAAAAGTAACACCCTTGCAAAGAGACAACCGAAATTTGAGAGCGATTGGGCTTGCAGTTTCAGAGAAGAAGAATTTTTACTGAAAATGAGAAAAAGCACAAAAAAATTCTGCAAAAATACAAAATTCAGGATATCTTCACAATATTCATAAAACTGTAGAAGGTCTACCTAAGGTACTTGCACACAAATTTCAAAGCAATCAAAACAGCAGTTCTTGAGTTATTTATTTCTTACCATTTTCACATTCCAAGCTCATTTGCATTATTTGAGCAATGCAAACTTCATTTGAACGAAATCCCATCTATAGCCCAGGATGCATCCACACCAAATACCAAGCTAAAACGTGCAGCGGTTCGCGTGTTTTTGATGTTGACGGACATACTGTACGTACGTACATACATACATGTACATACACACATGTATGCATACATACATACATACAGACGCCGACGACTTCAGCTTATACGATAAACTCACATTGGTAAACAAAATGTGAGCTAAAAACCGCAAACAAAATGGCCGTCTCACGCCCATATTGGATCATATTGCAAATTAATTTGACATGCATATGTAGGCCATAGTGTTATGCCTTTGTGCCAAGTTTGAACAGAATCGGTTCAAGGATGTTTTTGAGTTATGGTTCAAAGACATGAAAAAAACGCAAAAAATATGGCCACCTTGCGTCCATATTGAATCATATCGCAAATTAAATCAATGTGCGTCTGTAGGTCATAGTGCTATGCCTTTGTGCCAGGTTTAAACACAATTGGTGCCGCAGTGTCTGAGAAACGGCTGAGGACGGCGGACAGATGGACGGGCGGACGGGACCCAATCTACAAGTCCCCGCCGGACCTCGTCCGAAGGACTAAAAACCCATTATGTAAATGCAAACTAGCAATTAATCTATATAATAAATGATACTACTAAGTGTCATTGATTTGTATTTACAACACTATGAGATCAAAATCTCGACCAAGTGTCATCAAATTTAACGCAGTATCTGTTGATATACCGGTATCACTCTAATTAGGAAAGTTCATTACATATGCAATTACAAATTAACTAACTTGACACTGATAAATGTCTTTTTTACTTAAAGTAATGTGAGCTTAACATCTGTACCAAGTTTCATGAAATTTAATGCAGTATTTCTTGACATATCAGACTAAGTACGAAAATTCAATAATTGACATGATACTGCTACATGCCGTTAAACAAAGCGATGTGCATATGTATGACATACGGTAGGTCAATGTCCTTGTGCCAACGTTGAATAATCGCAATCATACCAATCCATAATCCAATAACACTTAAGGTCAGAATTTGTAAGACAAGAGTTGTAAACATAGATACAAAACAGCACAGAACAGACAGTAAATAGATGGTACACAAACAAAGTCAAATTCATGAAAGAAAGATATATGGATCGACCTCTGGCCAAAGGACCAAGAAGTGATGTCAGGTGTTCGAAAATAGTAAGCGCATCCTGCCCCACATGTGAATGATACTGTGGAAATATGTCTGAGTTATAGCTCCGTACATGACAAAATCATAACGAAATAGCCACAAGACAGCCATATTGCATAGGAGTATGAAACAAATTGACACGCATATTTATGACAAGGGTCACTGTTCTTGTACCAACTTTGAATAAAATCCAATGATAAATGTCTGAGTTATGATGAATAAAGTTGGTTGAGATGTGCCAGAGTTATGGCTCCATACATGAAAAATTGGTAACAAAATGGCCGCATGGCGTGCCATATTGGATCATATCGTGAAACATATTGACATGCATATGTATGATATAGGTCAATGTCCCCGCACCTATTTTGAATAAAATCGGTTGAGATATGGCTCCGTACATGAAAAAATCGTAATAAAATGACCGCACGGCGGCCATATTGGATCTTATCACAAAACAAATCAATGTGGATATGCATGGCATAGGTCAATGTCCTATTATCAACTTTGAATAGAATCGGTTGAGATTTGCCTGGGTTGTGGCTCTGTACATGAAAAAATTGTAACAACATGGCTGCACGGCCGCCATATTTGATCATATCATGAAACAAATTGACGTGCATATGCATGATACAGGTTAATGTCGCCGTACCAACTGTGAATAAAATCAGTTGAGATATACCAGAGTTATGGCGCCCTACATGAAAAAAAAATCATAACAAAATGGCTGCCATGCAGCCATATTGGATTGTATCACAAAATAAATCAATGTGGATATGCATGACATAGGTCAATGTCCTTGAACCAACATTGAATAAAATGAGTTGAAACATGCCGGATTTATGGCTCAATACATGAAAAAATTGTAAAAAAATAGCCGCCATGCTGCCATATTGGATCATATTCATGAAATAAATTGACATATTGCATATGTATTATATAGGTCAATGTCCTTTACCAACTTTAAATAAAATCGGTTGAGATGTGCCTGAGTTATGGCTCCGTACATGAAACAATCGTAACAAAATGGCTGCCATATTGGATCATATCACAAAACAAATCGACGTGCATATGTACGACATATGAAATAATCCTTGTACCAAGTTTGAATGAAATCAATCCAGGCATCTCTGAGATATCTGCGTTAACGGACGGACGCACAGACGAACAGACGCACGCACGCATGGACGGACAGACTGACATGACCAACCCTATAAGTCCACCCGGATGGTGTCCGTGGGGACTAAAAATTAGAAAGTTAGAGATGCATAAAAAATATAAAGAAGGTAACATCATAGGCTACAAATACTGCTCAATATTCTGTATTGTTTTTGGTAAAGTATTATCATCAACAGATGCAACACAGCAACTTGATTCAGATCATGAAATTACTGTACACCTGCATGTACAAATTGTTATTTACATTACGCAATCAATTAAAAAAAACCACGCCATTTTTAAGTTGCCGTGGGCCCATGCCAAAACACAAGGAATTAAGCTTTCGCCACCAGGGGCACTATTATTTTGACTGGAAGTGATCGAGGGCTTTTTTCCCACTTCAATCTGTACGAACAGCATGAGCACGTAAAACAGGCACTGGTACAGATGGATGGACCTGGCTTGGTTTCCTTCATGACGCTGGGAGAAAAATATGGTCAAAAGTTACAGCTACTGTGGCCTTTACTTTGATCTCATACATACTATGTCAATTTCGTTTTTTTCAATTGTTTGATTTTATTCCACACTTGACTTTTAATTTGTCTCCATTGCCTTCTCCGGAAAATTGGATACTTCTTTATACAGCAAAGAATTTCATCTCTGCCAGGACATTTCAGTGCTTTTAAATTCACATCAAAATGGTCATGGCTTTATTCTCTGCTGACGACCAATCTCTCAACTTTCTTCCAGGCGATTGTCTTTGATTTAGTTCTGTAGAAAAGAAAACATTTCATAAATTTTAGGTGAAAAAATTCTGTATACAATCTCAACCCACTTGTGTCAAAAAGTCATGAGCATGCATTATTGAAAGAGTCTTGCAGTTCAATTTGCCTTCAAATAGGCATGCCAAAATCAGAGTTGCATGCAACATTTTGTGTTCAGTGATCTTCATGTACATATATATGTCAAAATTACAATTATAGCAAAGTCTTAGTTACATTTTATTTTTTCAGTTTCCACAGCAGTAGGATACTGATGAAGTTCTGACACCAGCACATTTAAGTACATGGCGTCATTTGACATCTACAAAATCCAACACTGGTGTGAAGCTAGTGAATTTAAGTTAATGTGATAAAGAATGTATTTTAGACTCTGGAGGTTTGTCAGATTAGTACTATACAGTTAGAATGATGGGAAAACGTGAATGAGTCAAATGCAAGGCAGCCATAGAAACAAAGCCTGGTGCATAAAAAGGCCTAAGAATGCATGTAGTGTACAAAATGTCTATATGGTTTACACGATTTAAATAGTGATTATGTTTGCATTTGCATTGAAATGATGAATTTGGTTTACTGTCAAATAGAACATAATGCAATGCCTGTACTTCACGTTATAGATTAGACTTGTGTACATCTTACAAGAGCCATAATAAACTTCATCTACACACACAGATAAACTTCTTAGTGAAATGCTTCATTTCAATTCATCACTAGGTCATTTAACACCAAAACACAGTGTGATGTTTGCGACAGTCTACAGTATGTGATTTCATACTCACTCTGTGGTTGCTCTGTTTAATTGTCATCATATTCATCATTGTCTGTCACTACAGAACTAGTTTACTGGTGGACATGATGCTAGATGTGGCATTTTCTGTCACTGCAGATGCTGATGTTGATGCCAAATGAGGTTGCATGGGTACAGCAGAGACCAGTGACTGTGTCAATAGAACCATACTCATTATCATGACCATCTTCTTTTTTCTCCTCGTTACCACCACCAACATCACCATCTTCATCATCTTTGGCATCACCATCATCAATCAACTCTATTACAGATAAAATGAATAATTCCCCACCCGTTCAAGTCACTGATGTACAATGGTAGGTAGGGAAATACAAAGATCACAATATCAAGCACAATAAAATCAGGATTATTAGCTAAAAGGATTAGGCAAGAGTAAATAATGTTTTCGTTTCACACCCACAAGTGCAGAAGTATTTTCAGATTTAATGAAAGACAAAGTGTATTAGAAATGTCCAACCCTGTCTAACTTTTTCCAACCATAAAACTTTTTGTTACAAATTTGACGCTTTTTGGTCAAATTAGAATATCATGAACTATAAAAGTGAAAAGGTAATCATGATTGTCTTTGTTTTTGGTTCTATAATAACACTTTATATAACACTTTATACAAAGCCCATGCATTTAGCTTGCATTCACTGACTGTATATTGTCAACATCAAACTGATTAAAATCTGATAGAGTGGTTGGGCTGTTCACTTCCTCGGTCATTGTCTATTTTTTGTTTTGTCTTCAGCAACCTCTTTATACCATTGTGCCATAGGTGATCACGTATAAATCTTGTGCGACGAAGAGCCCATCAGAGCTATGTTGCTAAATATGCAGCATTCCGATTGGTTTATCAATCCACTGTGCTAAGTAAGCAGTGTTCTGCTGATTGGTTTACCAAACCACTGTGCTCCTGGGTGCTCCAAGTGGGTTGTGCTCGCAGTACAATAAAATACCCACAATTCTCTTTGATTTGTATCCTTGTAGGTTACTTTTTAAATAACTTTTTTGTTCTGTATGCAAGCAATAATGTGCAAACATCAGAATAATTGATAAATAATATCAAGTAAAAGATCATTTAGAAATTTCAGTGAAAGTTTCCAAATAACCATTAAACAACCATTGAAGTCACGTTCTGTAGGTACTACAAATGCCATACTTTTAGGCAGTAAGCTATGATGAACTGAAGGGGTCATTCATTGTCATTTCCATCGGAAAAAAAATCAATATCCTTTGTTTCAAAAAACAGGTGCAAGTACTAGTCTCCCTTCTTTCAATCACATTATTCTGTATGGCTGAAGACACAATCAGTGGAAAATTGTACAAAAATGCTATCTCCTCTCTCAATCTTGCATAATTTTCCAAATAATTTGAAATGAGAATTGAGAAGAATGGTGTCCTTAAAAGTATGTTTTCAGAATTTTTACAACTAAGTCTATGAATTTGTCTACACATGGGAGACACATGATAGACTTCTCTGGGGAATCTCCGAGGATACAAATCATAATAAATTATGGGAAATCTACAATAGTGTGTGTCTGGTGGCAGGGTTCAGATGTAGCGGCAATAAGCAAAGGTAAAGATCAACTTGCAGATCTCTATATCAAATTTTAATGAGATTGTTGTCATGCTGTCCTTAAATGTGCAGGCTGTGCTGACTCTAATTAATACTAGGAGTATCAACATGCTTTTAAATAGGGAATTCAGTATAACATGTTGAAGATAACAAAACAAAACAAAACAACACTGACTTCTACGGAACAGCAGCTGTATGTAACCTAATTTGACAAATTTGTGCATCAATCTGATTTCTTGTTCTAGTTCCTAAACCATGTCCACACAACAATTAGACTGAAAGTGACCCGGAACTTTTTTAAACTTGACACCTTTTGCATGTAAAAATGTGGAAATTACATGTTTTGCATGGTAAATCTGGCTTTTGTGAAATTTAGCGCAAAAAATTGATAAACCGTATAACACTAGTTTCAATATATCAATGCGCCATTCGATGATGAAAGTCGTTCCATTTGTAACGGATGGAAATAAAGCATTTTGATGATCATTTGCCAATGAACGTTAATATTTTGAGTGAAAACTGTGTAAGAGAGGCATGTAATAAAAATATTGTAGCCAAAACAAGGGACTATGTACCCTTGGGGCAGGTCCTTTTGCCCTCCTTACGTCGGGCAAATGGTCACATACCCTCGGGCACATAGTCCGATGTTTGGGATATGGTATCCCATGGTAACCCGGACCTCACCTTGAAATATCAGAGCAAAATAGGATGAGAAGGGGTGATGCAAGACCAGACAAGTGGTGGATGGTTTGATTTGAAACATCAGAACACATAAATTACTTTGAAATGAAAGCTGCTCTTTTTACATTGAAAGCTTTCTGTACTAACATGAAAAATGTACACATCTGACTGCTCATTACAACACCACAGCAGTGTGATATATAATTATATTACCATGCCCTGGCTGTCGCATTTTGATTGGTCGAGCTGAACCACGTGACTGAGGACAAATACACAGTAATGGTCTGTTTACACGGCAGTGAATATGAATAATAGGAACAACTCAAAGTAACGTAACTTTACAGCTCAAACGTAAATCATAATCAATCACAAAATAAAATGAAGGACTTGTTGGCCAAGTCGTAATACTTTTTTTTCTGATTTGCCAATTTTTTACATTGCGCATGACGTTTTGTAGCGTATTGCTCAGTTTCTGGGGCCCAGTTGTCATTCGCTCCGGAAATTTTCGCAAATTTTGGCGGTTTTCCTTGGTTCGTTGATAATATAATGGAAATAACAGACTCCGCTCTGACCATTAACGTTTATTTATGGGTGTGGGCTCGAGGAAAGCCAAATTAACGGGCTTGGCAAGCCTCGCCCGTTAATTTTTGGCTTTTCTCTCACCCTTGCCCATAAATAAACGTTAATGGTCAGCGAGTCGTCCATTATTTCTACATTATATTACCATGCCCTGCCCGTCGCATTTTGATTGGTCGAGTTGAACCATGTGACTGACCACAAATACACAGTAATGGTTTGTTTACATGCCCGTAAATATGAATAATAAGATTAACAACTCAAAGTATTGTAACCTTACAGCTCAAACGTAAATCATAATCAATCACAAAATAAAATGGAGCACTTGTAGGTCTAGTTGAGATACTTTTTCCTGAAAACATCTCCGGATTTGCCAATTTTTTACAGCGCGTGTGACAGTGCGTTGCGTATTGCTCAGTTTCTGGGGCCCAGTTGTCGTTAGCTCCTGAAATTTTCAGAAATTTTGACGGTTTTCTTGGGTTCGCTGATAATATAATGGAAATAACAGACTCAGCTCTGACCATTAACGTTTATTTGTGGGCGCGGGCTGGAGGAAAGCCAAATTAACAGGCTTGGCAAGCCTGGCCCGTTAATTTTTGGCTTTCCTCTCGCCCTTGCCCACAAATAAACGTTAATGGTCAGCGCATCGCCCGTTATTTCTATAATAACATGGGAGACAGGAAATCCTGCTGCAAAATAATTATCAGAGAAATTTGAAATTGGGCAATAACACATAATATTTGACTTAGTGCAGCACACATACCAGTACCCAGTGTTCAGAACACAGAGGCAGACTACCACTTCAGACAACACAACAGCGACACTGGGCAGATATGCTAACAAACAAGTTGTAAAGGACATTGCTTGTTAATTTGGTACACTATAGAAATTGACCTCTTTGCCTCAAGGCTCAACCATTACGTCAGCATGACAAACATGTATCATGCACCCTGACCGTATGCCATTGCTGTAGATGCATTTAGTCTTATTAATTGGTCTAAGTGGTACTTTTATGCATTTCCTCCTTTCAGTGTGCTCCATTAAGGACAGTTCAGAGTGAGTAGAATCCTGATAGTGCCATTCTGGGCAACCCAACCATGGTTTGCCACCTTGACAAAATGCCTGATTGCATGCATACCCAGTCCTCTTGCCAAAAGGAAACTCACTACTGACACTACCCCTGAACATATCAGTGAAACACCACCACTGTCAAAGAAAACTAAAACTGCTAGCATGCCTCTTATCAGGCAATATCCCTTAGAAGCAAAGGGCTATGAGAACCAGTTACAGAGGTCATCCTCCAGTCTTGTAGACCAGGGACTAAAGGGTGATATAACTCGAACCTGGAATGATTGAGAAACTTAAGCAGTGAGAGGGAAATTAATATCCATACAAAACCTGTAGCAACAGCTTTGGCAATACTATATACATGTAAGTCAGCTGGCTTGGTTCAGTGAAATCAATAGTGATGGTCAGCACTGTCATCATTCATTACATTGTCAGATAGTAGCCTAACATTTGGAAGTCACCCTTTAGTTACTCAATTTATGAAAGGAATGTTCAACAAAACAACACATAAATAAAATTACAGTATGTGGGATGTCTCCATTGCACTTAAGACTGCTACAATATTGGTGTCTGTTAAGAAACTCTCCCTTTAAAAAAATGACATTAAAACTAGTAACTCTTATTGCACTACTGTCAGCTCAACAAGCTCAGACTACATACTTGATAGATATCAGGAACACTGTCAAAACAAAGAAGGGGAATGTCATAAAAATAGGAGACCTGGTGAAACAGTCACTCCTTATAGACAAATCAAACCATCAAGACTATCTGCTTACCCTCCAGACAGGAGACTTTGTTATTAACTATACCAGTACATAACTCATACTAAACCTTGAGAGATTAATGTTCTGTGTTCTTTTATATATATACACAAAAGTGGGTGAATTTTCCAATCATTAGTTCATGGATACACTCTAAACATTTCGAGTGACACTTGCTGAGATAGCAGTGAATCAGAATTTGAAACTTACCTGGAAGTTGAAGTTTGACTAGAATTCTGCTAAGCTGCTGTCGTAGCTATGGTGTCACTCATATATCAACCCAATTCTATGCTCCCCTGCATTGCTGCATTGTGGGTAATATTCGATATCTCATGATCACCCACCCATAAATTTGATACACAATGTATTAAACAGCCGATGAGAACTCAATGCTGGGTAATATCTTGCAATCTCGAGTGACACCTCAGGTACGACAGCAGCTTAGCAGAATTCTAGTAAAACTTCAACTTCCAGGTAAGTTTCCCTTAACTTTTGAATTGGTGGCATATTTTCTAGAGTTATCAGCCATTTATTGAAAGTGGAAGAAAACTCATAAAAATTGTACAAAATTATGCATTAATTGCCGAATATGGCATCCAGCCTAAGGAGCAACTGAATTATCTGTACTTACCATGCAACACACTGCATATACCTTCCAATAGACCACGGAATAAGGAAATAGCATCTTTCTGTTCTGCTGCCTTGTCTTCTGTGGTCTAAACACACAATGGAAAGTAATTTATTCAGAAATAAATAAGAGTATTGACCATGAAATGGATTGCACTTGCAAGACACATCAATTCGGCAATACTTATCATTTTGTTTACAT
Source organism: Ptychodera flava (assembly GCF_041260155.1). NCBI lineage: Eukaryota > Metazoa > Hemichordata > Enteropneusta > Ptychoderidae > Ptychodera > Ptychodera flava. The sequence continues at coordinate 17,511 of NW_027248307.1, forward strand.
GTAGCTCTGATTAATGACAGTACCACAATAAAAATTTTGAAGCATGGTAAAACTCACAAATATACATCACATATTTTTATTATTTCACATCCAGGGTAATGGCCAAATATTGCTAATTTGATATACTTTAGCCTGTAAGATGTAAGTGATTTGTTACAAAAGCAAACTTACATTTCACATTTTTCTTCAGGTTCATTATCTTCAATGTCAAACCCACATGTTCCCTCTGAGGCCGATACTCTTTCTTTCTTTGAAGAAACATTTGTATGATCTGTAGATTCAAATGGAACAAAAGTTAATACATTATATCGTATGTCAACCATTACTTAGTTATAAACTTTATGGAGGTAAAGTTTTACTAAAGATAAACATTACAAGCTGCTCAATCGGGAAGTGACGTAATACACATAGCAGTGACCTTAATTTCAATTTGTTGTGAGCAAAACATTTTGCTTAATTCATTATAATATATCGTAAGCAAATTCATAGCAGAAGTTTGCAGAATTTAATTGCACAGTTTGTGGCAAAACTCTGAGGTCTGCAGGGCTGAGGAGTTTACTGAAAACTGTTCATTGAACAAGTCATTGACAATGACATAGTCCCCACTTGAAATAGGAGTATTAGTCTTGATGGGGGAGGGAAATGTAGTCATTAAGAAGTATCACTGGAGTGTATATGTTGAGATCTATGGGCACATAGGTCTATGTCGTTGTTCCCAATTTGAAACAATTTTGAGGCATGTTTAAGTTATGGTTCTAAATCAGGAAAAATACCGCAATTATACGGTGTCGCTCAAATTTGATCAGAATTCCTTACGAAAAATTTTTTTGTGGCATATGTCCCACTGTCTTGCGGCTTATAAGCTACACACAAAAAAGGCTGCCAGAACTTATTTTTCATTATGTGCCGATATGTGCCACTAGAGGCACTTAACAGGCACACAAAGACAATCAGTCAAATCTTTTGTGGCAGATATGCTAAAATATTTAAATAAACACAGTTTGAGCAAGATATTGCTCACTATAAGCCACAACATTGAGTTGACACTCCACTTGATCTTAGATGAGATATCCATTGACAGTGACACTACAGCTGGCACAGCAGGAAACCTTTGATTTTCAACAAATTGTGTGAAAAACTACCATTTGACTTTGATCGGTGCAATAAATCAATCACTGACTTTTTATGTACGTTTTGCAAATGATTGGTTCTCACTGACAGCGTAACTGTTTCTACAGAAAAAAGGCTTTGCAAAATATTAACTCTGGCGAACCATATATCGACGTTAGCCCTGCGTACGATGCTGTGTGTTCCGCTACAGCTAATTGTGGTGAGCGGGGCGATGGCTGTAGCGGATCGGAACACACAGCATCGTACGCAGGGCTAAATATCGACGTATAATGAACTTTACACGTGCATATCTCCCTTGAAAAGACTAGTCTTTCAAAGAACTGCAACTCAAAAATAACGTATATCTTGTTCTTTTGTGTTTTCTTACGCCCTTTCACACGCGGGTTTAAATGAACTGCAAGTACGGAGTAGGTCTTGAAAGCGTACGTACGGCATGGAGGTACGTACGGTAAAGCTTTCCCAGCGTACAATAATGTACGCATAGTTTCATAGTGATCACGCTGGGCTTCAAAATACGGACGTGCGCGATGAAAGTCATCGTCGGGCAAAGTTTGTAAGTCACGAGACTGCTATGTCGGAGCCGTTTTTGTAGAGTTTTGTGTTGATCTAGAAAGGTTATTCCCATGTATTTGTGTCGTTTTGGTTTTCAAACGCAAGCTCGCGAGATTTGGATCAAGCTGCTTGCTGAAACAATGCGTGGGTCAGAACAGACTTTGAACCCGGAACTCTAGAATCACGCCTGATGATGTCATATATCATGTGAAGACTTCTTTATGATTGGTCAGATTGTTGTAGATCATGTGAACATTTCTTTATGATTGGTCAGATTGCCAAAAGGTCATGGGTCAAATCCTGAGCGGCAAATTAAATCTGATATGCACTGGTAGGCCGTTAGGACGTTTGAGCGAGGAGTATATCGTCGCCGTTTTTTCGCTCTGATTTTTGTACAGTTTAGCGTAAAATTACCGTAGGACATTATCATTCAGGGTACTTAAAGGTTAGCTATAAATTTAAAACCAACAAACAGCGTTTGCGATGCGTTGATGGCCCTTGGATGACCGATTCTGAGACCGAGATATCGTCCCGAAGAACAACGGTCACGGACACACCCATAGTTTGATCGAAGAGCTACAGATCGTTTAAAAATTCGGTAAGTAATTTTCAATACCACGAGTTATCTCTATAATTTTCGCAGTTTGGACTGTCTTTGGTCGTGCTATATTGATGTTGTTCTCGGCAAACCCTGTTCAAGTATGCCAAATGAACGTACGGTATTGGCAAAAATAATATACCGGTAGTTAATCATGGAGGTTGGTAGCCCTACGCGTACGATGCTGTGTGTTCCGCTACAGTTAATCGCCCCGCTCACCACAGCCCTGCAAAGACCCGTAGCGTAGGTAGGGTCGGTGACTTCAAATCCATTTTGGGACTTGATGTAAAAAGCCAAATTACTGCCGAAATTCAGCGTTCTTGGGCCCAAGTCGTATCCCTGCCTACCTCAGCTACTCGATCGCTTCCAAAAATGCCAGTCTTTTATTCACTTCTCGTAAATAACCGTCGATGTCGGCAACTCTCGCTAGCCTTGCGTACGATGCTGTGTGTTAGCTGTGTAGCGGCCAACACACAGCATCGGCCGCATTTTTAGATTACGCTTTTGAAAATTACGAATGCAAGAACGACAAAATACAACTTAGTGGGCTAACTGCTAGTGTAACAATGAATACCAATAGGCATATCCACGACTCAGAGTACAAGCTGCAAAACAGCAATGTATGCAACATTGATAAAATTTGTCCGCATTTCAAGCTGCGTGTCGATATTGCGCGCGTACAGCTACGGTATATTTAGTAACAAACCTGTAACCGTGCACTGCGCTATTATAAAGGGATACTTTTGTTTTAAAACAATTTATGAGACAGTTTTCCATTTACATTTCTTCTGTTTGAGATGTGCTGAAACTCAATCACCGCTGGTCAATAGTTGTAGTTTTGAGTGGTGTGTCACAAGTAAATAGTGAAAATGAGGCTGAAAAGCAATGCTTTGGTAATCACAATAACATAATGTATAGATATGTCATGAGTTTGTATCATTGGGTAAATTATTTAATATTAATTATTATAATTTCTTTCAAGCACATGAATGCTCTTTCCGTGAATTTTTGTATTAATATATATATAAGGGTAGTCGACAAAATACAAGCAATTTCACTTTGCACATGTAATAATATCCTTGTCTGTTATTTATCATTTTTATTCTCAGTGTATGGGCAAAGGCCATGAAGCTGAACAGACCAATGGATCAACAGGAACATTCAATCTGAAGTTTCAGAACAAGATCGTAAACATTAGGATGGCATCGAAAACAACTTTGGATAATGTGAAAAATAGCGTCAATGACACTGTAGCTCCCATCCTGGACTATTTAGTGTTTGTTCTCTGGTCAGATATTTGAACATGTGTGAAAGGGATAAAGTGCATGAAGTGAAAATACTTAAATGAAATGTATTGGAGACAGTGAAATATGTTTAATGTAATTATCAGAATATAAAATGGAAAAAATACAGAATTAGATATATCGAATACTGTGATACAACCATTAACTCAACAAGTCATTTACAATGACATAGTCCCCACTTGTAATAGGAGTATTAGTCTTGATGGGGCAGGAAAATGTGGTCATTAAGAAGTATCACTGGAGTGTATATGTTGAGATCTATGGGCACATAGGTCTATGTCGTTGTTCCCAATTTGAAACACATGAGGCATGTCTAAGTTATGGTTCTAATCGGGAAAAAAGATCAGACCTCTAGCAGTATTGGCCAGCCAAGAAATACATATGTATGGTGGCCTGGAGTTGTCACTGATAAAAATACGTCTAAATTATTATTGTATTTGTTTTTATGTCAAATATTATTTAAAAAGCGATTTTTAACAAACAAATTCGTGCGTAATAAGTGATATAAACGAAAAACTCTCGCAAATAAGTCAAAATAATTTTAAAAAAATAATTTTTTGTTTCTTGAAAAGGAACAAAATCAAACATTAGACATTGAAAACAAAAATTGTTTGTTTTATGATTTTATTTTGATTAAAAAAGCAGGAACATTTCATTTGAAACATTTTTTAAGAAACAAAAAAAATAAAATCATAATTGAAATGAAAATATGATATTAAAATGAAAAACATTTCACGCGAAATAAAGAAATTAAATGTTAAATAAAAAAAAATTAAAGTAAAATTGAAAATAAAAATTCAAAGTAAAATGAAAATAAAAGTAAATTCAAAGTAAAATGAAAACGAAATGAAATGTATTTCACCTATGGCCGACAGTTGTCATAGTAGACCAGCATCCTTTTCGGTTCCCATAGAGTTACATGCAGTCTAATGACAATCCTCGGCCGTCGTGTCACAAGCAAAAATTTTCAAAAAGAAAAAAATCAGAATTTGGCGATGGCCGAGGATTGTCATAGTATACCAGCATGCTTTTCGGGAAGGAGAACCACAATGGCGGCGATACCAACGCTTCCCTCGCATATAGGGAGAAAAGTGGGCTTTGGGTGAGTTTACAAGCGCAGCTTAGCATATCATGTACCTAGACGAGGTCAGCGTGCTCGAAAACGCAGACCAAAGCAAGTTCTGGATTCCAAATCGACTGTTTTCGGTGGAGAAATCGCGCGCCGCAAGTCCGCGGCGCTAGCTGTGGTGGGAGACCGGTAACAGTACTAACACACAGTCCTACGCTGTTATACTGACAGGCCGATATATCCACAACAAGTGTACATAAAGTTCGCTGAGGCCGAAGCTCTTGTCAGTAATTTCGCATTCTGGACCCAGTGTGACTGACAAAAGTGCTAAAAGAAATAAATGAGCAAAAAAAATCATAAAAGTGACAAGATATTAGCATAGCATGAACCTGCAGGATTATACTGACTACGGAGCGCCAATCTATGGACGAGCTTGATTTACTCGGGGCGACTTCAGCCTGCTTTGAAGTCTGCAGGCCCGATGCAGAGTGAAGTCTCCACAACTGGCCTGAGTGCCCATTTGTATATAACTATAAATGTAGCCACTGTGGCAAGGGTCCGGAATAAGACTTTCCCGACGACCGAGAGCCCCGGCCGGCCGAGAGCTAGTAATGGCCTGAGGGCGAGTGTCGAAGACGCGAGTCTCGCCTGTTTATCACCCTTGCGATTTATCACCCTTGTTCTTCACTGTATCTGCTCATAACACGTTTGTAACTAATTTGGATAATTGGATGGTGAAGTAATGCCTGTTTGATTTGCAAATGTAAACTCATCTGCTTTCCTTTATGAGTCACACACTTGTTTTTATGAGTAATTTGTAATATTGCAACAATCAGCCAAAGAGCACCTAACCCAAAGCCCACTTTTCTCCCTTTTCTCTCTTTTTATGAGCCCCGATGAAAATTACTATTTCAGTAACTCGGCCGCTCAGTAAAAGTGTAAATAAAATAAAATAAAAAAATAAAATAACGCTTTTGAGAAATTTTAAAAACATGAAAATCCAATTATCCAAATTAGTTTCAATCGTGTTACACGATTGTTGTTGTTGTTTGTATTGTTGTTGATGTTGATTAGTCGTGTTGTTGTTGTTGTATGTTGTTGTTGTTGACCAATAAAATTCAATGGATATAACTGTGTTGTTGTTGTTGTTGTTTCAACAGCATTGCGGCGGGAGTTGCAATGAGTCAAATAATGATAGTGTCCTTGTAATGTTTCTTATGACATCTACATTACGTTTGAAACAACATAACAATTATGTTCGTTGAATTTTATTGGTCAACAACAACAAGACTAATAAACATAAACAACAATGCAAACAACAACAACCAGATCTCTTGGTCCCCTGTGATGTGCCTTCGACACTAGCTCTCGGGCCATTGACTCTCGGTCGTCGGGAAAGTCTTTTTCCCGCACCCTTGCCACAGTGGCTCCGTTTATAGTGTGATACGCAAATGGGGCGCTCGAGCCAGCTGCTGAGACTGTGTTGACACTCTACCTCGGGCGTATTGCAAGTAATATTCGTCTAGAAGTTATGAATATGATAAATAAATATCATATATTAAACTTTTTTCATTATACAAACCTTACCTGTGGCTAGTGTGTGTCTATTACTTTACCCTAGCTATCTGTGTATAGTGTTTCAAAGAAAACAGTCTATATCTGTTAATTGCCCTCCTTTATCCCCGTCATTAATTTGTTCTGCCAAACACCGACGTGGGGTGGGGGGGGGGGGCTTATCCCCCTGACCAAATAACTCATAAGGTAGTAGTCGGTGATCAGCAGAACAAATTAACGACGGGGATTAGGGAGGGCAATTGACAGATATAAACTGTTTTCTTTGAAATACTATACATACACAGATAGCTAGGGTAAAGTACTAGTAATACGCACAAACTAGCCACAGGTAGGTCTAAGGCTTGTATAATGAAAACAAGTTTAATACATGATATTTATTGATCATATTCATAACTAATAAACGAATATTGCTCGCGATGCCCTGTGCTCGGGCAAGCAGACTACACAGCTAGCTTGTAGTTGTTCCGACCGACCTCCATGTTCGGCCGAGTACATGTAAATCAAGCCCAACCATAGACTAGAGTGAGAGCTCCGTAATTAGTAAGCTTAGGCTAACCCTGCAGTTTTCACGCTATACTAATAGCGTCGTCACTTTTATGATTTAATTTGCTTATTTATTTCTTTTAGCACTCGTGTCAGTCACACTGAGTCCAGAATGCGAAATTACTGACAAGAGCTTCGGCCTCAGCGAACTTTATGTCCACTTGTTGTGGATGTATCGGCCTGTCAGTATAACAGCGTAGGACTGTGTGTTTGATAGTACTGTTACCGGCCTCCCACCACAGCTAGCGCCGCGGACTTGCGGCGCGCGATTTCTCCACCGAAAACAGTCGATTTGGAATCCAGAACTTGCTTTGGTCTGCGTTTTCGAGCACACTGACCTCGTCTAGGTACATGATATGCTAAGCTGCGCTTGTAAACTCACGCAAAGCCCACTTTTCTCCCTATATGCGAGGGAAGCGTTCGTATCGCCGCCATTGTGGTTCTCCTTCCCGAAAAGCATGCTGGTATACTATGACAATCCTCGGCCATCGCCAAATTCTGATTTTTTTCTTTTTGAAAATTTTTGCTTGTGACACGACGGCCGAGGATTGTCATTAGACTGCATGTAACTCTATGGGAACCGAAAAGGATGCTGGTCTACTATGACAACTGTCGGCCATAGCTGAAATACATTTCATTTCGTTTTCATTTTACTTTGAATTTTTCGTTTTTCTTTTTACTTTGAATTTACTTTTATTTTCATTTTACTTTAAATTTTTATTTTCAATTTTACTTTAATTTTTTTATTTAACATTTAATTTCTTTATTTCACGTGAAATGTTTTTCATTTTAATTTCACTTTATCATATTTTCATTTCAATTATGATTTTATTTTTTTGTGTCTTAAAAAATGTTTCAAATGAAATGTTCCTGCTTTTTTAATCAAAATAAAATCATAAAACAAACAATTTTTGTTTTCAATGTCTAATGTTTGATTTTGTTCCTTTTCAAGAAACAAAAAATTATTTTTTTCAAATTTATTTTGACTTATTTGCGAGAGTTTTTCGTTTTTGTTTCGATATCACTTATTACACACGAATTTGTTTGTTAAAAAATCGCTTTTTAAATAATATTTGACATAAAAACAAAATACAATAATAATTTAGACGTATTTTTATCAGTGACAACTCCAGGCACCATCATATGCGCATTATAAATGAGGTACAAGATGTGACATCTTAAGGTCTAATATCCTATCAAAATTGGAGGGTATAGAACTTGTGGTTACTGAAATATGCATATATATGTATAATCAAGGTCAAAGGTCATCGAGGTCACATGACATTTTGAAAAAAAAAATTATATTGCTAATTATCCCTATATGCCCAAAAATCAGACCTCTAGCTCTATTCGCTTGCCCAGAATTAGATGTGTACATAATTAATGAGGTAAAGCATGTGTTGTCATAAGGTCTCCCATCCTACTAAATACAAAGGACATAGCACTTGTGGTTACTTATTTATTGACATAAACATATATTTTAGGTAAAAGGTCATCGAGGTCACATGACATTTGGTCAAAAAATTTCTCTCCTATAGTTATCCCTATATACCAAAAATCAGACATCCAGCTCTATTGGCTCGCTCAGAATGAGATATGCGCATAATTATTGAGGTACAGTATGTGGCGTCATAAGGTGTCCCATCATACCATACATGAAGGCTGTAGCACTTGTGGTTACTGAGTTATGGACAAATATGTATATTTGAGGTCAAAGGTCACCGAGATCACGTGACATTTTGTCAAAAAAATTGTTTTGCTAAGTTATCCCTATATACCAAAAATCAGACCTCTAGCTCTATTGGCTCGCTCAAAATTAGATATGTGCATAATTAATGAGGTACAATATGTGGCGTCATAAGGTGTCCAATCATACCATACATGAAGGCTGTAGCACTTGTGGTTACTGAGTTATGGACAAATATGTATATTTGAGGTCAAAGGTCACCGAGGTCACGTGACATTTTGTCAAAAAAATTGTTTTGCTAAGTTATCCCTATATACCAAAAATCAGACCTCTAGCTCTATTGGCTCCCTCAAAATTAGATATGTGCATAATTAATGAGGTACAATATGTGGCGTCATAAGGTGTCCCATCATACCATACATGAAGGCTGTAGCACTTGTGGTTACTGAGTTATGGACAAATATGTATATTTGAGGTCAAAGGTCACCGAGGTCACGTGACATTTTGTCAAAAAAATTGTATTGCTAAGTTATCCCTATATACCAAAAATCAGACCTCTAGCTCTATTGGCTCGCTCAAAATTAGATATGTGCATAATTAATGAGGTACAATATGTGGCGTCATAAGGTGTCCCATCATACCATATATGAAGGGTGTAGCACTTCTGGTTACTGAGTTATGGACAAATATGTATTTGAGATCAAAGGTCATCAAGGTCACATGACATTTTGTCAAAATATCCGAGATATCTGCGTGAACGGATGGACTCACGGATGGACGAACAGACGGACATGACCCAATCTATAAGCTCACTGGGGACTAAAAATGCTGTCACTGCATCCTTTTTGCAATATGAATGAGAAACTAAATTTTTATTTTTTGTGGCCTTATACATTGGAGTCTATGGAGATCTGCCTTATACATGTACATGGGAGTCTATGGACGTGTAAACTATAAATATGCAAATTTCACCACGATTTGCCCAAATTTGGAAAGGTCACTCCTATGCACTTCCATACCAAGTTTCAAATCAATCGGACTTGTGGTTTCAGAGCAGGAGATTTTTTGACCAAAAATGGGAGAAAATTACAAAAAAATTCATGAAAAATAGCAAGTCCAAGATACTGACCCAAGATGTGCACAATCATTTCATGTCAGCCCAAAGTACTTACATGCTAATTTTTCATGTAATCTGCTCAGTGGTTATTGAGTTTTTTCAATTTTGACTGTTTTTACATTTTTTCACTTAATTTGCATATTTTTGGCAATGACAACTTCATTTGAAAAATCTCATCTACAGCCCATCATCCATGTACACACCAAATATCAAGATGAAATGTGCAGCGGTTTTGGAGTTTTTGATGTTGACGGACAGACATACAGACATACAGACATACAGACGTACAGACATACAGACATACAGACATACAGACATACATACATACAGACATTTCCCTAGCCTATAAGAATAGCTTCCATTGCCATATATACATATGGCTAATGGGAGCTAAAAATCAAATGCAGACTTTTAGACGTGTTCTGTTATGTTTTTCACATGACCTCATTAGATTATTGAATTTTGATTTTATTTTAATTCTTAGTGGTCCAGCCTAGTGTACCAACATCATTGTTTTACATATCAAAATAAACAATGGGGTATTATCGTGAAGATATGTGGTAAGTGTTTTTTTTTGTTTGCATATGTGAGTAGGCGGTTTAAAAGGCAGTAGCTGTAACTTAATTTTTATGCAGTATTTTTATACTGTTATGTGTCTTGATTTTTGCCTATTTTGCCAAGTGAGTAAAGTGAAAAGTTACCTCAACGCACAAAAGTTAAAAGAGCAACATCATAAGTTACAGCTACTGTCCCTTAAAACAAATGAAGATGTGAAGTGTATGGTAATCTCCTGGCTAGTATAAAACAGGTAGGTACAAATGCAGGTATGGTTGGGGAGGGGGGGTAGCGCAGGAAGCATGCATAGCAGCATTTTACCATGAAACCTTTTACCCCACCATTTTTTGTGGCATATTGTCTGCAATCACAGCGGCTTATATGCCGCTAAAAGCCCCGTCCCATTTTTTTGCGGCATATCGTCTGCAATCACAGCGGCCTGTATGCCGCAAAACTGTGCCAGAACAGATCTTTGCATGATAAAATATGAATAACCTGCTTATAAGCCACAAACAGTTGCAGCTTGGTATCCACAAACTATTGTGGGTTAGCATGCACAACTATGTGCCAGAAGCCATATTTTTTCGTAAGGGTTGGTACATACCAGTATGGGTACCAAAGATCAACAATAAATGTTGTTTCTATCTGTTCAGTGTAGGAAAATTCTACGTTGATGTTATGACAATGATTTCTGCACAGTACAACCAGAAAAACAACAAGAAATATTTAAACCAGAAAAACAAGAATGGCAAAAGTAATTAAGGTCTGAAACTTTAGGTACTGGAGAACTTTAGCAACGTGCATAGCAGAAAGGCAGCTAGCCCCCCTTAGTTTGACCATAGACGGTCTTCCTCCCCTCTACTGACGGTCTTCCTCCCTCTAATGTCTATGGTTTGAGCAGGTCTGTTAATATGTAACAGTTCATAAACAATGACAGGAAGTGACTCAAGTCAGGGGAGTAAGCCTGTTTCAAGCCTGTTTCAGAATTTCGCTTTTTCTTACCTCATTTGCACATTTTGACACTGATGTGTTCATTTGAACAAATTCACATCTCAACCCTACATCTACTGTACACCAAATACTGAGACAGTAGCTTTGGCGGTATGGGAGCCTTTGTGTGTGACGGACATACATCCGCACATACCCACAAATATACAGACACAGACGCCACTTAGACTCATCATATAAGCTCTTTTTGGTATTTATATATAAAACCAAATATGAGCTAAAAACGATCAGACCTATAGCTGTATTGGCCAGCCAAGAAATACATAATTATGTGCATAATAAATGAGGTACAAGATGTGACATCTTAAGGTCTAATATCCTATCAAACTTGAAGGGTATAGAACTTGTGGTTACTGAGTTAGGCATATATATTTATAATCAAGGTCAAAGGTCATTGAGGTCACACGACATTTTGAAAAAAAATTGTATTGTGAATTAATCCCTATATGCCAAAAACCAAACCTCTAGCTCGATTCCCTTGCCCAGAATTAGATATGTGCATAATGAATGAGGTAAAGGGTGTGTTGTCATAAGGTCTGCCATCCTACTAAATATAGAGGACATAGCACTTGTAGTCACTTATTTCTTGACATAAACGTATATTTTAGGTAAAAGGTCATGGAGGTCACACGACATTTTGTAAAAAAATTCTATACTATAGTTATCCCTATATACCAAAACTCAGACATACAGCTCTATTGGCTTGCTCAAAATTAGGTATGCACATAATAAATCAGGTACAGTATGTGGCGTCATAGGTTCTCCCATCATACCGAATATGAAGGGTGTAGCACTTGTGGTTACTGAGTTATGGACAAATATGTATATTTGAGGTCAAAGGTCATCGAGATCATGGGATATCTTGTCGAAAAATTGTATTGCTAAGTTATCCCTATATACCAAAAACCAGACCTCTAGCTCTATGGGCTTGCTCAAAATTAGATATGTGCATAATTAATGAGGTACAATATGTGGCGTCATAAGGTGTCCCATCATACCATATATGAAGGGTGTAGCACTTGTGGTTACTGAGTTATGGACAAATATGTATATTTGAGGTCAAAGGTCATAGAGGTCTGTGACATATTGTCAAAATGTCTAAAATGTCCGCGTGAACGGATGGACGAACGGACAGACATGACCCAATCTATAAGCCCCCTGGACTTCATCCTTGGGGACTAAAAACTGTGTCACTGCATCCTTTTTGCAATATGAATACGATGAGAAACTAAATTTTTATTTTTCTTGGCCTCATACATGGGAGTCTATGGAGAACTGACTTATACATGAGAGTCTATGGAGAACTGCCTTATACATGGAAGTCTATAGAGAACTGCCTTATATATGGGAGTCTATAGAGGTGTTAACTAAAAAGTCCTCTAAGACGGCCAAATTTGATCGCATTGTGAAACAAAACAACGTGCATCTGTATGGGGTAGGGTACTATCCTTGTGCAAAGTTTGAAAGAAATTGACCAGGGCATTATCTGCGTGAACGGATGCACGCACGGACGCACAGACAGACGGACAGACATGACCTAATCTATAAGTCCTCCCGGATGACTAAAATCACTGCTCTGCATATGACATCACTTCTGCATTTTGTAGCTTGTCATATTCTAAATTAATCTCTGATGAGAGTTTGGCAGAAATACCCTTGTGGTCTAACAATCAGAGAGAAGCTTTCTTAATCTCAGGTACCCAGTTTGTACTCCAGTGAAAGTTACATACACTTTTTCTTTCCAGTTTGAATGGGAGAACAGTTGAATAGAACAGATCCAGGAGCAAGGTCAATGTCCAACCACAAAAAAGTGTATATTTTACTACTCAATCAGACAGTTTCAAACAATAATACTTGTTAATTGGACAGTTTGTAATCAAAGAAAGATGAGGTCACATGAAACAAGAGAGAACAATGGGTACAAGATGGAGAATGATAAATGTAAATATTACATTCATCATCCAGACTGGCAAGTAAAAGTATTGAACAGAGACATTTCATAGTCTCCACTCATTATTGGGATATCTGCCTTAATAGGGCAGGGAAATAAGATCTGCAGTGCATAAGTGGTAGCAGTGTACTGCGAATCCTGTGATTGTTTTCATGTCAAGGCATCAATTAATAAGTGTGACTGGATTGTATTATAAAATAAATCCATGTGCATATGTATGGCATATGTCTATGTCCTTGGACCAATTTTGAAAGAAATCAGTTGAGACATGTCTGGTTAATGGCTCACCAATAAATATTGTTTCTATCTGTTTAGTGCAGGAAAATGCTACGTTGATGTTATGACAATGATTTCTGCATAGTACAACCAGAAAAACAACAAGAAGTATTTAAACCAGAAAAACAAGAATGACAAAAGTTGGACATGCTGCTTCAGAGAATAGATGTTTTGATCAAAATAAGGCAAAAATTGTCCTAAAAACATGAATATTAAAATTTCAAAACATTTTTTGTAAACAGCTTCTAAGCTTGTCAAAAGATGATCTGCAACATTTCGAGAAATCTATCAGCAATATTAATCACTAGGCCATGCAATCTTATTTGCGCTAGTGATATGGATGTACATTGTATCCTCAGACAGCGTTAAACAAAAAAAAACATATAATCTGAAAAATAATTAGCACAGCTTTTGTCATTTGGAAAATTTTTTTTAGAAATTTACAATTGTGACCATCCCCTCCCAAGATCTAATGGTCCATCCCTTAGCTTGAGCAGGTCTGTTAATATGTAACAGTTCATAAACAATAACAGGAAATGACTCAAGGTCAGTGGAGTAGCCTGTTTCAGTCACTGGTCTGCCACTACTCCTGCATATTTACAGATTTCCCATTTTTCTTACCTCATTTGCACATTTTTGACACTGACGTGTTCATTTGAACAACATCACATCTCAACCCCTGTATCTACCTGTACACCTGTACTGAGATGGTAGCTTAGGTCATACGGGAGCCTTTGCGTGTGCATACATCTGCACATACATACTCACTTACATACCTGTACAGACAGACATATACACACGCAACCGACTCACCATATAAGCTCTTTTTGGTATTTATATACATACCAACTATGAGCTAAAAACAGAAAGACACATGCAACACATACACTAAATTAATTGATGAGGATGAAACTATTAAACAACACCTACACTGCTTTTATATGTTGAACATATCATTGTGAAATACCAATGTCTAATTGGTTCCTCATTGCAACAAACCTAAGTGGAAGTATATGCCATGTTCACAGTAAGCACTTTTTGTTTCTGATAAAAATTAAAAGCATTTGATGTATTTGTTTTAGATAAGATATTAGTTAATTGGTGTTAAATTTAGTTGGTTTTAAATTTTAGATGGTGTTAAATTAATAAACGTGACGACACACTTGCCATCCATCTATCAGTATGGCAACAAAATGGGTACTCCTAGACAGAACAACCAGGGTTCCTCTCACCATAATTTTTTTCACAATAATGTTTATTCTACCCGAGATCTTAGTGTCATATGGGAAGGCTTTGAATAGAATATATAGTTATGTAAACGTTTCACTTAAAAGTTTACATTGTTGTAGAGATAATCACAATGACTGAAAACTTCATTTGAACAATCTCACAGCTATAGTGCACATCCCATCTACACATCACTGAGGTAACTGCTCAAGTTTTCAGGCCTTTACTACTGACAGACAGATAGACAGACAGAAAAAAGTGGGACCAGATTGACTACACGCAGACCTTTTCCATCAATACGAATATCCGTCCGGCCATAAACACATAGCTTGGTTGCATAAAAATCTCATTTCTGTCATCTGAAATGAGATTTTTATGCTCACAAGCTATGTGTTATTCTGTCATCCCTAGTAACCTATACACCAAAATAAAAGCTGTCTGGCTACAACTTTCACAAAACAAAACATTTGCCCCAAAATTACCTCAAGAAATACAAATTTGCCTATTTCAGCACAATTTCAGCATTCCCGCTGAGGTCCTCCCTGTGCAAATGTCAAATATCACAGCTGTTTGAAGAAACGTTTTGAAGACTTTTTAATAAGATTTTTGTAACAAAAAATGAAAAAAATTGTCTAAGAAATACAGTTTCATCTATTGTATCACAGTCTGAACAAATCTGAGTATACCAAGCTATCTGACTGGCAGGTATGAAGATTTTTTTACCAATTATGGAATTTCCCTTCTTGATCTAATTTAAATATTTTTCAGGAATACATATACATAAAAAGAAAAAAATCCAGCCATTTACGCATCATGCATCTACACTAAAAAATATCAAGTCCATAGGTATTTTGGTCCTCAAAATATTAAATTGAGCAGACATCCTCACACACTGACATACATACATAATACATAAATACACACACACATACATACATACATACATACGTACGTACGTACATACACATACATACATGTACATACACACATACCGGTACAGATGGACGCTTACCTATTCCAGAAGTCAATTATAACTAAAAAATTCAAAAATTATGCCACTCTTATGATGGGACCAATATTGTCTCAGTCAGTGTATATAATAAGTGTAGGGAGGCAGTCAATACAAGAAAATTATCATATCTTGAGAGATATGTTGTCATCACGTATGTTCTGCAGGTTCTCTGTTTCATGTGGTGAAACTGTTTGTAAGGCTCATCTTTGACCTCTGAAACTTAATTATACCCATACAGAGATAACCCTTTTCCTGCCAAGTCCATATTTCACCATCAGTTCAAGATGGTTAAAATTAATAACACAACATATTCCATACGGTGTATTTTAACATAATACTGAACATTTGAAGGCTGTTGAAAAATAAATACTGTAAACTTGATTTTTGTAGACTGAAGATGCTATAACAGACCAAGCCAAGTGGGTGAAAATATGTCATGTTTTGGCTCAATACTGCTTTTTACTGACTTGGCTGATGCGGAAGTGATACTGTCTGGCAGGAAAAGGCTTCCACTCTTGGATCACTGTATGCAACCTTAGTGCCAAAAAAGAGCAATTTTCCAAACTTCTCCCAACCAGCTTTAATCGATATGATAGCAAAGACACCTCTTCCTACAATGAAATGAAAATAGCAAACAGTATTTCTCGAGTGCTCTACTGTAACAAAGTTACTATCATGGTGTTGCTTTGTACTACATATGACCTAGTTTACATTAAGAAGTATTGCGCAATATATAGTTCATACTGGTCTGCATAACTATTGAAATCTTTGCAGATCAAAAATATGCCTGATGTCTAATCAATTCATAAATTATGAATCTAAGAATTAATCTCAGAAGTTATGGTAGGTAAATGAGACTTTTTTCAGTATTATTTTTCTTTGTATCAAAGTACAGTTTCAATTTCAAATCCATGAAGCATGGTGAAATGCTCAATGTTCAGCTTATCAACACAGCCTACATAGTCAGCATTGTTGTTGTTGAAAATTGAATTCAAGGCTTGACAAGAAGTTATTTGTAAACAATAGCAATGATCGATCATTACACATCCATAGGCTGTGTTGACAAGTAGAATACTTGACACTTCATCATTCCATAGGGATTTGAACACTGAAATGATTGGCTAAATGTAGAAAGGAATCTTGGACAGTGATTTTCTGTCAGATTTTTGTTTTTCTTATAATTGGATTTCTCATAAAGACTGCTAACTTAAGAAATTTTATAAGAATTTAACATTTTTAAATGAATATTGGTACTTCTTATACATCTGCCAGTGAGAAAAACAGAAATTTGCTGCACTGAACACATGTTAGGGCCAGCATCGTTGCTAACACTTTTCCGGCAGGTTCGAGGTATCCCAACTAGCATGTTTCTGTATAGCCTCTGCACATTCACCTGGTCAGTTTCAAGGGACCCGCCAACCGCCATTTCTGTCTACTGCACTAAGCATTGTAAAATACCTGCAGAATCACACTATAATTTTCATTTTCAACTAAAATCATTTAATGAAATAAGAGGGAATATACCTAGTGATAATATTCTTGAAAAATCCTTTAAGATTCAATGAATACACATGGGTTGAATTTCGGTCGATCTTATTAACCTATCATCTGGCAGAGGTACAAAATAGTGGTATGCTACAGTCAAACTAATATGCCTTGCTGCCTTAAACCTTCTTTGTACATCACACCATTTGCAAAACTGAGCACACAAACATACAAATTCTATGCCTTCACTTTGTAGCATAAACCAGTTTACACAAAGACACTAACACAATGTCAACCAGTTAATGTCTTCACTTTGCTATGTAAACCAGTTTTCTAAAGAACACCAGCTGTGGTATCATTGAAACATTCACTTTGCTATGAAAACCAGTTTACTTACAACAAACTGAGTGCCTTCACTTTGTTAGCATAAACCAGTTTACACAAAGACACTAACACAATGTCAACCAGTTAATGTCTTCACTTTGCTATGTAAACCAGTTTTCTAAAGAACACCAGCTGTGTTATCATTGAAACCTTCACTTTGCTATAAAAACCAGTTTACTTACAACAAACTGAGCGCATGTTTAGTGCCTTCACTTTGTAGCATAAACCAGTTCACATGACACATCACAGGAGACAGGTCAGTTCCTAGGGCGGAGTGGGATGGGGTTGGGTTCTTCACGAAACTATTTATTTATTCTATTTTATTTCATATTTTTTTATTTATTTTATAAGTGATATTTCAAATACAGATTTTGACTCAAACTGACTGCTTTCTTTATTATCTACCGGTCCCCATTTCTTTCAATTGCTCTACAAACTGGCTACTCACTGGCCTTTAACCTTTTGAGTGCCAAAGTCAATTTTTATCACCCTTATAAAATATACCTACCAAGTCAATTTTTGTTACATTTTTGCAAAAATTTTGATAATAAAATTGTTGCCAATGTAATGTTGAGTTCATTTGCTCCAAAATTATCATGAAAATTACAGAAAAGTTCATCAAAACTTGTAAAATGTTGCACTAAAATTTTGGTGGAAAAAAATACAGCACTCACAGGGTTAATATTGATCAAGTCAACACCACTGTCAGTTGAAATAGATAAAACAATTAACGAATAAAATAGAAGAAAATAAACAGATGCATAAAGAACCTCACCATCCCAAAGGACTGACCCTTCCCACTGTTTACATCTGCCATCACAAATCATCCTCTTCCTGCATGGGGGTGCTTGCAGGTAGAGTTCCATTCTGTACACCCTATGTTACTTTGTCTATTCATAAATCTGTAATGATGTATTTGATTTGTAGATCATGATGTCATACTTATCAGCAGAGTGATATATCATGATTTACATATTCGAATACCACACGTACAAGTGAATCTCACTCATCCAATAAGACCCTCCTTATGTATAAGTTCAACCCCCTCTCCCTCCCCTGAATTATTTGATTGATTTCTGGAATGATTTAATTTATTGTTGTATAAATTATATCCGGGCAAGTGTACTGTAGGAATGGAATATTACATTTGAAACAAAATTTACTGTTTGACCCTTTTCCTTATCACCTTTGTTAAAATTTTAAATACAACCTAAAGACAAGTTTAGTGATGTTATCCACCTCTATTTTTGTGACTGAACTATTCTATCTAACAGGGCAGTCAAAATTGTGTAGGTGTTGTTTGAAATGGAACAATTCTTGCTTGAATAATTTACATAATTTGCTTTAAGTGAGTGTAAATGTTTCTATTTTTGGGTATATCTGTTTATAAGCCCCCCTATCATTTTTACGTACTACAATAGAATCACCTTCATCAATGAATGATGTACAATAATGTACTGCCTTGTCAGTTATACTGTGAAATTTATTACATTACCTTTTTCACGGTTGATTTCACCATGTGAATTACAAGATACAATGAAAGAAACACGTACACCACGGACCCTGTGGATAACCTGTATTTAGGGGACTTAATACACCAGTACAAACCTTTAGTTTCTGTTTACTTCACACAAAACCATCCAGATCGATCGATTTTTTCCTAATAAAAGATCTTGCAACTTGTTCAGCAGTCTCTTTTTTATTGCCTGCTTGACCTCTCAGGTTGGATCTGTAAGCTGACATTGTCTGGAATAGTGATAAAAAAATAATGATATCATGTAATACTATTTTTGCGCATTATATGTTTTCACTCAATATGTGACTGTATTTCATCAAAATCTCAAATTAAGCAAGGACAAGTCACCAAAGATGACGCAGTTGCCACTTGTTAATTTGTGTTTTGAAATACATGGAGATCAGAGAAAGTGTGAAACAAATGAGTGGTAGTGCAGTGCTATTTGATATTTGCAATAATGTGCTGCTATATTATTGATTTCATCAGGCATTTTACAAATACTGACAAATTATTGCTTTATTTTTCTTTTTGCCAAAGTAATGGCTCTCAACATGAAAAAAAAACACTGCTAAGCTGTCATATTGACCTTTTGGATCCTACTGCAGAACAAATTTATGTGAATGACAGTGCAGCAAAGTCAGTTTACCAGACAATGAGAACGTCATTGTGCCATGTTTAATTTGAAACTAGTTGAGGCATGTTGACTTACCCTTGACAGTGGGCTTAATTATGCAGTATTTCTCGCAATTTAAGATATCATGGGAAATGAACATGTTTATGTTTTTATGAGTGTGACTGCATAAGTTGTTCAGCAGTCTGGTATACACAATCACTCATGGATAAGCCATGGGTGATTGTGTATGCCAGACAAACCTGTAAAGCTTGCCGACTTTGATGAATTATATTCATGCTGACTAAAACCATGACTTTGTTGATTGTGTAATAGATGTGTTGAACAGTAACCACTTGAATTTTCCAAAATCTATATTTCCACTTTGTCTAAATAGTGTCATTTGCTTTCCATGTGTGCCTACATCTGCCTTGCAAATGTACATGTAGTTGCACATTGACAAGCCACGAATGCCACAGTGACATCAGCTAAAAATAGCATCAATGATATGACACTGTGCTCCTCAGTGCATTTAGTGGTAGGGATGCAAGGAGAGAGGTTTGGGGAATGTTGCTGAGAAAGATGCAAAGAAAGGGTTGAAATGTGAAACTGTAATAAAACCTATTGTTTTTAGCAGTGAGCGTCCAGCTTGGTAAACATGCCATCTTGTACATGAAGGCAAAAAACATAATTTTCACATGTCCACCAAACTTGGAATTTGCATAGATCAACATAGATCATCCAAATTGATTTATCTGCAAGATTTTGTATGTTCCTTGCTACAAAATTCTGACCCAATTGAATTATAACAGGAAAACAAGCACGCATGATTGGACAGTGTGGACTGTGTATTGCATGCACTACATTTGCCGTGATGATGGATTGCCAGACGACCACACTGCATCAGAGACTGTAGGTTTAAAACAAAATTATATTCTAAACAAACTTTCTTCGTGTCATTGATAGCCTTGATTTTCTTTGGATATTGAATGGCACATTGTTATGTAGGTCATTTCCCCACACTCATCATGACCTGAGTTCAATTAGTCTAGAACATTCTCAAGGTCACTGCCCTTGATGACCTCACAACCTTGAATTCAATTAGTCATGTTTGGAATGTTCTGGAAAGTTGATTAGTTGTGTAAGGGAGATAATTTTAGAACAGTAATTAGCATGTCAATAAAAGTTCTAGATTGTTCTTATATGCCTTTATAAAAGGGACGTGCACAGCTTCCAGTCAGACTTTTGGGATCGTGTCTCTTGTGTGTTACTAAACTCCAGCAGTAGTCATTCTCAAGACTTTTCAAGACCTTCACTGTCAACGCTGGATTTATACTGTGGACTTTGTGCAGCTTCAAGCCTGCAAGCCAAAGGACTGTTCATTCATTCGACTGACTGTTACAACTCTGAGACTGGAGCTTTGCCGTCCAGCTGAGATAAGTAGTCTGTACACTTTTAAAGCTTGTACTCTGTCCCTAACTTAGCAATTAGTTTTTTTTCGTAATAAATTTGTTTAAACGGAAACTGCTGAGTTCACCCTTTTGTTCGTTTTCTCTGCACGTAACAAATTGGGGGCTTGTCCGGGATACGAATATTTTGAGCCGTTTGACAACATTTTGACAGCCTTTTCAAAACTACTGTATACTGTGAACTCAGCGAAATTTAATCATGGCGGAATTTAAACCAGACGAATTTATGGATGACCTTGATCAGGACACATTTAATTCCCTCAGAAAAGACAACCTCATAGCACTGGCAAATTTCCTTAAAGTAGAAGTCAAAAGATCTATGCGCAAGAGGGAAATACAGTACCGTATTGCCAAACATCTAGTTGATTTAGGCCAATTTGAGGAATCCACCCTGAAAGATTATGAGCCCGAGTCTACCTCTGAACTCAGAAAATTAGAATTAGAAATGCAGACAAATTTGGAGATCAAGAAACTAGAATTACAAATGAGAGAGAAAGAATTACAAATGGAAAAAGAGAGACAGGCATTAGAAAAGGAAAAAATACAAATGCAGTTAGAAATGGAAGAAAAAGAAAGAAAAAGAATTGCGATTAGAAGAACAGCGATTGCAGGTAGAAATAAACGTTTAGAGCTTGGACAGTCAGGAAAATTCTTCCCTTCAGACAAGTTTGACATCACTAAGCATTTCAGGTTAGTTCCCCTTTCCAAGAAAAGGATGTTGATAAATATTTCCTCCATTTTGAGAAAATTGCTCAGAGCCTGAATTGGCCTAAGGAGTCCTGGTCTATGCTTTTGCAGAGTGCTTTGGTGGGTAAAGCCAGAGAAATTTACATTCAGTTGTCAGTAGAGCAGGCTTCAGATTATGATTCTGTGAAGGAATTAATTCTCAAGGGCTATGAGTTGGTGCCTGAAGCTTACCGTCAGAAATTTAGGGATTGTGAGAAGGTGAAGGATCAAACTTATGTTGAATTTGCTCGAACAAAAGAACAACTGTTTGATCGTTGGTGCTCTTCTGAAAAGGTCAGTCAGAATTATGACAAATTACGACAGCTTGTTTTGATTGAAGAATTTAAGAGGTGCATTCGGAGTGACATCAAGACGTTTATCAATGAACAAAAGGCAGATACATTGGAGGTTGCTGCACGTTTGGCCGATGATTATTCATTGACCCACAAATCTTCATTTCTCAGCAAACCATCCCAGTCCTTTTCATACAGAAACAATGCAGGTAAATTTAACTCCTCCTTTTCATCCAAGAATTTTCAAAGGAGAGTAGGAAATCAAATGACAACAGTTCACAAAATTCAAGTAACACTTCCACATCATCAGATCCCAAGTCTCAATCTCCTTCTGACAAACAGTTCGGTACACTTTCTTGTAATTATTGCAAGAAAGACGGCCATTTAATGTCAGAGTGTTTCAAATTGAAAAGAAAACGTGAAGGTCAAAGTGGTCAAAGTGGATCTAAGCCCACCGGCTTTATTTCTTCATCAACTCAATTAGAGTCTAATAATGTGTGCAACACATTTTCTGAGGTTAAACCCCTCTTATCCCCAATTAATGAGGTCAAGGTCAATTCTTCTCAAGATAGCATTATGGGTATTTTCGAACCATTTATTCATGATGGTTTTATATCACTTTCTAGTGATTTTTCTTCCGCTACCCCTGTCAAAATTTTAAGAGATACGGGGCTTCCCAGTCTCTTTTGTTGGCAGATACCCTGCCGTTTTCTGAAAAGTCATTTTCAGGTTCTAAAGTTCTTATTAAGGGGGTAGATTGTAATGACTACATTCCTGTTCCTCTCCATAATGTCTATTTGTCTTCGGACTTTGTTTCTGGACCTGTGACTTTAGGTATTAGGCCTTTTTTGCCTTTTGAAGGGATTCACCTTCTTCTTGGAAACGACCTTGCTGGGGACAAGGTCATTACTAATCCACTTGTGACTGATAATCCTACTTTAGATCAGGATCCAGAGCCAATTGAACAAGAGATACCCGATTTATTTCCTTCATGTGCTATTACTCGAGCCATGTCAAAGAAAACTTCCGAGAATCAAAATACTCTCAAAAATAATGTCACAGATGTTGACTTAAATGACACCTTTCTCAGTCAGGTGTTTGACACGGATCATTCCGTTATCCCTCGTGGATTTGCAACTTCCAGTAAAACTGCTGACCAAAGTCAGACATTTTCTAGATCAAATCTCATTGCAGAACAATACAAAGACCCAGATATTTTGTCTTTGTTTGACAGGGTAGATGATGAAGTAAAACTTCAGATAGCTCTGTTTCCTATTATACAAAATCTGGTATTCTCATGCGTAAATGGAGACCTCCAGATGTTTTGGTTGATGACGATTGGGCTATAAAACATCAAATTGTGATTCCAAAGCCCTACCATGCTGAAATATTGCGCCTGGCCCATGAAACCCCCTGGGCTGGTCACTTAGGAGTCAGGAAAACTTATCATAAAATTCTCAGTCACTTTTATTGGCCTAATCTCAGGCAGGATGTAGCACATTTCTGTAAAACTTGTCACACATGTCAAATGGTAGGAAAGCCAAATCAGACCATTCCAAAGGCCCCTTTACAGCCAATTCCTGCATTTCAAGAACCATTTAGTAGGATACTAATAGACTGTGTTGGGCCCCTACCAAAAACAAGATCAGGAAATGAGTACATGCTGACAATAATGTGTACATCAACTCGGTTCCCAGAAGCCATACCACTGAGAAATATAAAGACAAAGACTATAGTGAAAGCTTTAGTCAAATTTTTCACTTTATTTGGCCTCCCTAAATGTGTCCAGTCCGATCAAGGCTCCAACTTTATGTCTGGAATTTTTCAACAAGTAATGGATCAGCTAGGCATTAAACAGTATAGGTCATCCGCCTATCATCCAGAAAGTCAGGGTGCTCTTGAGCGATTTCATCAAACTTTGAAAAACATGATTAGGACCTACTGTTTTGACACAGAGAAGCAGTGGGATGAAGGAATTCATTTTTGCTCTTTGCTGTTAGAGAGTCAATTCAGGAGTCTCTTGTTTTAGCCCATTTGAGCTTGTATTTGGACATACAGTCCGTGGCCCACTTAAGCTCGTTAAAGAGAAATTCCTATCAGACGATGATGATTGTCTGAATATTTTGCAATATGTGTCAGATTTTCGTACAAAACTCTCTAAAGCATGTGAATTAGCCAGAGAAAATCTTGAGTCATCTCAGCAGTCAATGAAAACCAAATATGATAAAAGCACCTCAAAACGGAAGTTTGAACCGGGTCAAAAGGTTCTTGTTCTACTTCCGATTCCTGGCAAACCACTCCATGCTCGTTACTTTGGGCCATATCTAATTGATAAGAAATTGAGTGATTTAAATTACATCATAATAACACCTGACAGGCGAAAACAAAAACAGCTATGTCACATAAATATGCTTAAGCCATATTTGGATAGGGATAATCCTACTATAACTCAGCCTGTCAGTACCGTCAGTTCTGGCCATTATGAAGATAGTGATACTGAAACTGACTTGAGTGAAAATACTCTAAACTCAAAGCTGGGCTCGGTCAAGCTTCAGAACTCAGAAATCCTGGAGAAGCTGGAGTCTACAAAGTTGGCACACCTCCAGCCAGAACAACAACAACAGGTGAAAGAACTGCTCTACGAATATAAACACCTGTTTCAAGATGTTCCAACGAGGACAAACGTCATCTATCACGACGTTGATGTTGGGGACAGTAAGCCTGTAAAACAACATCCATACAGACTGAATCCAACAAAAGCAAAATATCTCCAGGAAGAAGTCAAATACCTGCTGGACAATGACTTTATTGAACCCAGTAAAAGTAACTGGAGTTCGCCGTGCATACTTGTTCCCAAATCAGATCACAGTTATCGTATGTGCACGGACTTTAGGAAGGTCAACACTTTAACAAAGACAGACACTTTCCAATCCCGAGGATTGATGACTGCATCGACCGAGTGGGAAAAGCCAAGTATGTGACGAAATTTGACCTACTGAAGGGATTTTGGCAAGTCCCTCTGACGGATCGTGCTCGTGAAATATCCGCCTTTGTTACACCAGACGGATTGTTCCAGTACAAGGTGATGCCATTCGGAATGAAGAACTCTCCGGCAACGTTCCAACGGATGATCAACGACGTCATATCCGGGCTAGACGGATGTGCAGCTTACGTTGACGACGTCGTCCTGTATAGTGACACCTGGGAGGAACACATCAAGCTCATGCGGAAGTTCTTTGAGAGACTGAGCAAAGCAATGTTGACTGTCAACCTTGCCAAATCTGAGTTTGGTTGGGCTAGGGTAATTACCTCGGACATACTGTAGGACAGGGTGAGGTAAAAACCTGTTGATGCCAAAATCAGTGCCATTTCAAGTTTTCCCATACCAAACTGCAAACGACAACTGATGCGCTTTCTCGGTATGGCTGGTTACTACAGAAAATTCTGTCCAAATTTCTCCACAATTACTGAGCCTTTGACTAACTTACTTAAAAAGAAAGTAAAGTTTGTTTGGTCAGAGCAATGCCAACAGGCATTTGATACACTTAAAGCCATACTGCAAAGTGCCCCAGTGTTGTCTGCACCAGATTTCACTTTGCCATTCAAATTAGCTGTAGATGCTAGTGATACGGCTGCTGGTGCTGTTTTATTGCAAGAGGATAGTCATGGTATAGATCATCCTGTTTGCTATTTTCACGCAAATTTAACAAATCCCAGAGAAACTACTCTACAATTGAAAAAGAGTGTTTATCTTTGATATTAGCTTTACAGCATTTTGAAGTTTATGTTACTTCTTCAAATCAGCCAATAGTGGTTTATATTGATCACAACCCTCTTGTTTTTCTGCAGAAATTCAAAGGCAAAAATCAGAGATTGCTAAGATGGAGTTTAATGTTACAGGAGTTTAATCTTGACATTAGACATATCAAAGGCAGAGACAATTTAATTGCAGACTGTCTCTCTCGTATTTAGAACTTATTGTTGTTCACACTTTTAAGATTACATTTGTAAAAGAAAGATTTTCATTGAAAAATTTTCTTTTTTGAAGAGGGGGTGTGTTATGTAGGTCATTTCCCCCACACTCATCATGACCTGAGTTCAATTAGTCTAGAACATTCTCAAGGTCACTGCCCTTGATGACCTCACAACCTTGAATTCAATTAGTCATGTTTGGAATGTTCTGGAAAGTTGATTAGTTGTGTAAGGGAGATAATTTTAGAACAGTAATTAGCATGTCAATAAAAGTTCTAGATTGTTCTTATATGCCTTTATAAAAGGGACGTGCACAGCTTCCAGTCAGACTTTTGGGATCGTGTCTCTTGTGTGTTACTAAACTCCAGCAGTAGTCATTCTCAAGACTTTTCAAGACCTTCACTGTCAACGCTGGATTTATACTGTGGACTTTGTGCAGCTTCAAGCCTGCAAGCCAAAGGACTGTTCATCCATTCGACTGACTGTTACAACTCTGAGACTGGAGCTTTGCCGTCCCAGCTGAGATAAGTAGTCTGTACACTTTTAAAGCTTGTACTCTGTCCCTAACTTAGCAATTAGTTTTGTTTTCGTAATAAATTTGTTTAAACGGAAACTGCTGAGTTCACCTTTTGTTCGTTTTCTCTGCACGTAACAACATTTATTAAAGACGTCACTTTAGCTTGTCATTGATGGTGAAGTGATTTTTGCAGAAACTTGATCAGTTCAGCCAAGTACACATGCTTACTCATAACAGCTAGCTGGACTGTGATGATCACAACATTGTTTTGTGATATTCCGATACAAAATTAAAATAATTTTATTAATATGTCGCATTGACTTAAAGTTGCAAGTTTCCTTGGGTGTTGAAACATGTTAGCATAGTGTGTTATAAATCAACACACCAAACAGCAATGTTCATGTAAGAACAACCTGCTTGATTTCCATGGACTTTCTGGTCCGCCCATCACACTGGTATGTCTGTCCCCTCTAGCTTCTGAAAATTCTTAGTAAAGTTACAAATTCAGTCTCAAAAGTTTTGAGTAAATTTCAAAATTGATTTTATTGTTTTGGTTGCGATTTCCGGAGTAGGACTTGCACTGACACACTGCTAAAGTGCTGGCAGGTTCATCGGCAGATTTTTCACTGAGAGTTTGTTTGACCTGTTTATCAGAGAATTATTTGATACTTGGCTGTTCATCGCCTGAACATTTACGTTCTGGGTGCAATCTCCGCAAAGTTGACATAGGCTTGTCATGCACATACAACTGGGTGACTGTACCTAGTCACAGCCAGGCATGTGACCTGAAAAGCCATCATCTTGCCATGTAAAAACCAGTATTTAGAATTTCATGTATTACAGCCAGGCATGTGACCTCAAAAGCCATCATCACGCCATGTAAAAACCAGTATTTACAATTTCATGTATTAGAGTCAGGCATGTGACCTAAAAAGCCGTCATCACGCCATGTAAAAACCAGTATTTACAATTTCATGTATTAGAGCCAGGCATGTGACCTCAAAAGCCGTCATCACGCCATGTAAAAACCAGTATGTAGAATTTCATGTATTACAGCCAGGCAAGTGACCTGAAAAGCCATCATCACGCCATGTAAAAACCAGTATTTAGAATTTCATGTATAAGAGCCAGGCAAGTGACCTCAAAAGCCATCATCACGCCATGTAAAAACCAGTATTTACAATTTCATGTATTAGAGTCAGGCATGTGACCTAAAAAGCCGTCATCACGCCATGTAAAAACCAGTATTTACAATTTCATGTATTAGAGCCAGGCATGTGACCTCAAAAGCCGTCATCACGCCATGTAAAAACCAGTATTTACAATTTCATGTATTAGAGCCAGGCATGTGACCTCAAAAGCCGTCATCACGCCATGTAAAAACCAGTATTAGAATTTCATGTATTAGAGCCAGGCATGTGACCTCAAAAGCCGTCATCACGCCATGTAAAAACCAGTATTTACAATTTCATGTATTAGAGTCAGGCATGTGACCTCAAAAGCCGTCATCACGCCATGTAAAAACCAGTATTTACAATTTCATGTATTAGAGCCAGGCATGTGACCTCAAAAGCCGTCATCACGCCATGTAAAAACCAGTATTTACAATTTCATGTATTAGAGCCAGGCATATGTGACCTCAAAAGCCGTCATCACGCCATGTAAAAACCAGTATTTAGAATTTCATGTATTAGAGCCAGGCATGTGACCTCAAAAGCCGTCATCACGCCATGTAAAAACCAGTATTTACAATTTCATGTATTAGAGCCAGGCATGTGACCTCAAAAGCCGTCATCACGCCATGTAAAAACCAGTATTTAGAATTTCATGTATTAGAGCCAGGCATGTGACCTCAAAAGCCGTCATCACGCCATGTAAAAACCAGTATTTACAATTTCATGTATTAGAGCCAGGCATGTGACCTCAAAAGCCGTCATCACGCCATGTAAAAACCAGTATTTACAATTTCATGTATTAGAGCCAGGCATGTGACCTCAAAAGCCGTCATCACGCCATGTAAAAACCAGTATTTACAATTTATGTACTTGAGCCAGGCGTGTGACCTCAAAAGCCGTCATCACGCCATGTAAAACACCAGTATTTACAATTTCATGTATTAGAGCCAGGCATGTGACCTCAAAAGCCGTCATCACGCCATGTAAAAACCAGTATTTACAATTTCATGTATTAGAGCCAGGCATGTGACCTCAAAAGCCGTCATCACGCCATGTAAAAGCAGTATTTACAATTCATGTATTAGAGCCAGGCATGTGACCTCAAAAGCGGTCATCACGCCATGTAAAAACCAGTATTTGCATAAAATATGCAGGATTTTGCGTTAACGGAAACACTGACAATCCGAAGCGTCATTATGATTGAAGTCAAAATTCTGCTTTCAGTCACTTCATGGGTATTGCACTTAGGCACAAGTACAGTTGTATCAAAAAACATACAAACAAACACATGGAAAATTTGTATCATTTGCCGACACCTGTCATCGTTCACGGCAGGTCCCATACAGTCGAGTTTTTTCATGTCGTCTACACTGCTGAAGATTACATGTATAAGATCATGATAGAAATGCTTTACCATAAGTTTCTTGTTGATGAGCTTAAGTATCTGGGTGGTGAATTGCATCGTTTACTGTAAATGAGCCACAAAAATCCAACTGCACTGAAAATACTCGCAACACGCAAGGTTGAAGGTTTAAGGTGGCACCGGTCTAACTCTATGCTCTAACTCTATATTCTCAGTTGTTCATACTCGATCAAGTTTGAAATCGAACGCTGGCTTGGCACGAGTATTTTGACCCGATTTTGGCGGCCTCATAACTTTCACGCAGGGATGAGGTTATGTATCAAAACATGAAAACACATCCATTTTACACATTCCAGCCTACGTTTTACATCTACCGTCATTTTAAGTTAAAAAAATCTTCTTCAAATTGTGAAACCGGTGTTGACATCCTAATATTTAAATTGTTCGCTTTAAAAGTGCTCCACAAACCCTCTTTTGAAGTGGAATGGCCCAATAGTGGAATAATATCAAAAAGTGATACGGTTGTCATCACTCCTTATAGCAACCAACTTTTTTAAGTACAGCCAGGAGGAAGCAAGGTCAATTTCAGTTGATTTCGTCGCTAATTTTAGAGTGTTCGTAGGAAAACAGTCATAACCAAAGCATGTGTATGCATGATAAAGTGCACAACTCGTCAAAATACGGACACATCACTCGAATACGATGCGGTATTGTCCAAACTTCGTGTAATAACCCCTAAATATTATTATTGTTGAAAATTGCATTCAGGTCGGGACTAGAATTCATTTGTCAACAAACACAATGATTATAAATAACACATGTATAGTCAGCGTGTTCATTTTTAGCTGGATACCGGCCAAATTGACCGGCTTCTTCCTTATTTTGGCTGGCTACTTTTAAGCACTGTTTCGCTCTCTAGCCCCGAAATTCTACTTTTGATAACAATATTTTGATTTTTTTGGTGGTCTTGCAAGCCGGAAATAATATTTAAGAAGTGCCGATGTGGCTATATGTAGTCTAGCAAAAAATTTATGCGGTGAACTTGTTGCTATCACTTTATAGTACCGCGATCAGCGAACGTGTTGTGATATCATGTACTATAGTATCGTGATCAGCGAACTGGGAATCACTCTCGAGGTCAACCCTTCCTTCCTGATCACAGCCCGAATTATTCCGACGTTCACATCGGGTATAGCCAAACATTGGACTAACATACAAGTACATACAAGTACGAATAGCCAACCATTTCCAAATGAAGCTGATGTTGTTTCGCTCAAACGCGGAAGAGAAAGTCGACACTTGAGAGCTTTGATTTTCTGCGTAAGAAGAATAGGGCCTTGTCTGATGGGTTTGGTAGGTTTTTGATCAAATCTATAGCGATCAAAAGTTACTGAGTCTCATTTTTCATACTTTTGAAACGCCCTGTCAATCCATCCATGGTCGATGACGATGTCAATATTCAACCATGGAGGTAGAAGGTAGAAGGTCGATCACAGTGTCAAATTTCAGGTTGACCGATATCGCATTGTGTGTACTGTGTTACAATCGACTGCCGGTGGTTTGTACACATAGGGTCACTAAGGGAGTTGTACAGGTTCGCGTTCAGTGTCGTTAGTTTGGGATTTTAACAAACATGAACACTGAAATTTAGCTCTCTTTTTCAATAATATTCAACATCACCAAAAAATCAATAATCAGCTGGTGGATTCATTTTATTGTGAAATTTAATAGTACAGTGAATTGAAATCACAGAAAATTGTGTTCCTATAATAAGATGTATTTCAAAATGTTTGTTCAAGTCATGAGCTAAATATAATTCTACACAACAGTCTGGTGAAATTTTGCTATTATCCTTGCCAACAGAATGCAGTTGACAGGCCCGAGTGATATCAAATTAATTTTTCTGACTTTTTTTTTTTAAACTTTATCCCACGAAAACATGTTGTAATTGATTGTGATAATGATTATTCTGTATGCTGAAATGGTTTTTCATACTGTACAAGAATGCATGAAATTACTCCATAATGTCTTAAAAGTTTACAAATTTCTTGCACACCCCCACCCTGAAACCCTTCACATGTGTGTATGTTGAAATAGCCTTTTATACACTGTATAAGAATGCATAAAATTACTCAGAAATGTCTTCAAATTAAAAAAAAATCCTTAACACTCTTATGCTGAAATGGTCTTTCATACAGTACAAGAATGCATGCAATTACTCCAAAATGTCTTCAAATTTTAAAAATTTCTTGCACACCCCTCCCTGAAACCCTCCCCTGTGTGTATGTTGTCTCATACACTGTATAAAAATGTGTATGTTGTCTCATACACTGTATAAAAATGCATAAAATTGCTCAGAAATGTCTTCAAATTAAAAAAATACTTAACACACCCCTCTCTCCCCCCCAGTGCCCAGGGAACCTGGTTGCACACGGAAGCTAACCGCCTACTTTTCTAAACTTTCCGCCTACTTCAAAAATTTTGAGAACCCTATAGTGTGTGTTGACAAGCAAATTACTTGACACTTCAGCATGACATAGGGTTTGGGGCAAGAAACTGTAGTTGATACAAAGAACTTGAATACTGACAAAATAGCCAAAAGTTACAGCTAATTTCCCTTAAGAATCAAACACAGTATTTGTGTAGAGGACATTATTTGATCAACAATGAAAACACATCCATAAAAATACGACAGTGCCATTTTAAAATCACATCGAAAAGCAGAAAGGACTCTGTCAATTATGAAATCACACACGCACAAAATTGATTTTCTTAAAACGCATGTGCCTTCAACAAAGTCACTGACAGGCTTTGAATCCCTTGCGAGCGGAAAAGTGCCATTTAAACACCAGACTTCTTTTAACTTAGCCAAGAGGAGTATTCTTGACAATCATTGTGTGACAAAGTGATTTTGTATGCGAAATGGCTTTGTACATGTACGGTACATCCGGTACCAATGGTAGATAAGTCAACTGATGCAATGATTTGAAAGATGGAGCAGCCGTCTCCTGTCTACCACTGTCATTTCACAGGTCACGTGCTACGGTACTTCTTGAACGCCTTTATAAATTTCGACTTTTTCATGATATCTCTTATTTGCCTATTCAACATGTTTCCGTGTATCAAGATCATATCAGCTGAATCATGCATTAGTGAACGGTTGACATGCCAGCAGCAGAGTTGGCAGTGGTTGAATTGGCGCGAAAAAAGCACGCATCTATTATCATATTCGTATGAAATCCATCACTAGCAAAGGCTCAAGTCACTTGGACTTGCATGTAGCAGAAGTGTAAAATTATTTAACAGTATCTTCGGACGATGTTGTCACAATAATGCACGGCTACTTACCTACTAAGTGCGTAGTACGGCTCGCCCCAGTACTCTGGTACCTTCATCAATCAGCTGAGCGATCGCGACCGTGCCATGCACCCGTTCTTGACTCAACATTCACGTCGTCAGCGAGGTGGCGGCGCAGAAGTATCAATTTTTTGCGTCATCAAAGGTCATCGATCACGCAGACATGTGGTGACCCCAAAAATTGACAAACCGCGCCAGCGACCATACCTTGTACCAGTAGACTACATCATGTTCGTAGTCTCGATCTCAGCTGAAACTTGCATTGTGCGCAGTACGCGGCGCAAACTGTTTGCACGGCTCGCTGGAACTTGGAAGTGTCATTTGCATAAATACATATTCAAATTCTTGCGCGCCTCAGCAGCAGCCCGAGCCGTATATATCCCCATGACACAAAACAATTCACATGATTAAATATTACGTCTGAAATACGAGATATGCATTATCAAAACTAATTTCATTGTCACCATGACACATATCTGAGTGAATAATAATAATAATAATAATAATAATAATAATAATAATAATAATAATAACAACAACAACAACAAAAACTCACAATGTAAAATTTCTCAATATTGTTAGCAGATCCCCTGTTTGTAAGTTTTGCCAGTAATTTATTGTGTGACAAGCGAGCATTCCGAGCACAGATTCGTTTATTTGATCATTTAAGACAGAAAACGAGCAACCCCGGCCTCATGCCCTAGGGTGCAGAAGCCGACCAAGCCAAGAGCTGACCTTTTGTTGAATTACCAGCCTAACCCAACCGTGTATATATTTGTAACAATGTTACAATAATACAGCAGGCAGCGCATATACCTCTTGCGGCCTTTGTCATGTAAATAGATTTATCTTAGAGTAGACTGCAGGGGATCAGGCTGGCATGACCTTGAAAACAAACTTCGGTTGACTATTTGTAAGACATAAAATTATTAATAGGTATCAGAAAGTGGTTTCTGATATACTGGAATAATGTTGAATTGTGTCACATATTTTAAAAATAATGGTGATGGACATATTGTAGGTCGGTTTGTATTAATTTCATTGCGCAAGGTTTGGTTTTAGAAATAGTGATCGTCATTCATATAATTTGGATTGGAATGTTGTCAACTTCTATATCAAGTTATGATATTTTGTGCGAAGGATTCTGGCGAAATATGACAAATTAACAGGAAAGCGCAAACTTTTAGTGGGCGATCATGATCTAAATGCCAAGTTACACGAGGCAACACGACGAGCAACACCGTAGGCACCACACCAAGCGACGCGACTGGAACCTGAGTTAGGCAACTCGTTCGGCACTTTGTAGCTAGTTTCCTTGCAAAAGATTATGGTGCGCATGCTTGAAGAGCGGACGGTGTTTCGTTGCCATGGCGGCTCATTATCAAAACGTTTTCTCTAGACTTCACAAAAATAGTAAGTCGTGGAATTAAAAGAAACTCCTACTAAATAATTTACAGATCGGACTATTTTGAAAAATCTAGAGATGTGTCGTGATAATCAACATGTAAAAACTCCAATTAAATAATGGTACAGCTAGAATTATTTCGAATATTCTTATATAGACATGTTTGTCATGTCGAGATGGCTTCACGGGCATGCTTAACATAGGGTAAGGACAGAATTAACAGAAGCAGGGTGGTGTGATTCAAATATTAACTGGTTGCCTTGAAAATGGTGACGTCGACTCTCCTCCACACTTGCATTCGAAATTGTGGCCTTCCTCTAAAGTCATGAACCTCCCGTCTTGATTTTAATGCCAGAACATATATACAAGTGATAATTATTATTTTCTAAAATTATTAATAATCCAATTGGTATGACACGTTTGACAACAAAATGTCATAAAAAACTTGGATATTAAAGTATTCGGTCGTTGTGAAAGAGAAACGTTTTCTGTTTACATGCACAAAATTATATTGTCTACGTATCTGATCAAAACGGGTGTCTTTCAGAATACGTTTCCATTGTTTTGGAATGAGATTTAAAAGCCTTTTTCATTCCACAATCCGATTTGTCGTGAACAACACTTTGTAGGCGAAACAAAGTCGCCATAGTCATCGACGATGTCATTAATGTAGATGATATTCGAAACTAATCTAGTGTGCCACAGTGGATAAAATAGTTGTACCATTGTTCGAGATGTTGATATTGCCCCAAATAATTTGATTGCGGATATCTAGATAACTTGGATTCGGCGTATTAGAGCAACAGGAACCTGCCTTGTGCCTTTTGATATTGCGTCTAAGTATGAAAAGCAATAATTTCTGAAGTTGAAATGAAAAATTAGAAAATCAAATCCATATAAATACTTAGCCATCTCAATAGCAAAGCTTACCAGCGAGCGATCGTTGAATCGCACAGTCTACGAATCCGTGAAGCACAGAATGGCATCGTGGAGGGCAAAGATGTCGGGAATCTTGTGCCTTCCATGTTCGTAAGTTATAGGCCCTAATCAATGTAAGTCTTTTATTCTGTCAGGTCAATTATTCCATAAAAACTTAAAAATTGCTTGATTGATGATAGTGATTTTACGTCCATACAGACTAAGCTTACTCTTAGCTCTGCATGGCAGGGCTGTGTGTTACCGGCGTTACACGGCCTGTGGTGGGAGGCCGTATAACGCGGTAAACACACAGGCCTGCCATATGCAGAGCTCACTCTTTGACCAAAGTCTCAAAACGGTCTTAAGCCTTTCAATTTTTTCTCCCAGCTAAGTAGAAGTCTTAGGCGTAAACGGTCGGAACCAAAGTAAATCCCTAATAATTTTTTGGATGATGATTGCCATTTCAAATCAGCCGAGGTGTCGCGTCTATTTTTTCCATAAACCGAGCCACAGTGCTTCAGATTTACTAACATTCAGTTGAAGGAAAGACACTTTTCCAAAATCTGAACCGTGTGAAATTCTGTGAAATTGGGAAAACGTTTCGCAATTTTGTTTATGGTTACCGCCATTGCTACCGCCTCCACTTTTCTCAGCCTTAAAATAGGCAATTTTTGTTCTCTTTAGTAGCTATTCCTCCTCAACGTGAGAATGGTCTGGCGGTGTATAGGCGAAAGCCCGAGGCGCAAGTATAATGACACTTGATACATTCCTCGTTTCGCAAAACATCTCGCAAATTGTCCGTTTTGGTGTACAGCATACTGGAGCCTGGCATGTCTATGTGTGCTCGTTTACCGGGACACGTCACAGAGTCACGTTACTAGTATACGATACAATAATCAGACAAATTGGGACTGGACATGGAGGATGAAAGTACTTCGAGTCGGTAAATTAGGGATGAAATAATTTCGATTAATTGAATCGGGTTTTAGAGAATTAATGTATTCAAATATTTCTTGATGTATATGCCTAAGAGAAAAATACTTATATCACGACGACGTGGCGACCCTCGAGCATATTAGTCAGGAAGTTTTACTTCAACATTGTCTTTCGTCAGGCTGATTGTATTCTCTGTGTCGTCCCGACCTGATCGATGCTTTAGATACGTTTAAATATCAGTCCATGTATAAGGAAAACAGAGAGCATTGTCTCCTCAGAAGAAATTCTTATTCAGCAGTTGATCTAATTTGGAGCGGTTATTCACTAGTTTACCGTAGACTGAAGTAGAATTGATAGAGAGGGTCGATATTGTTGGATTTGTCTATATATTATTGGTTTATTGACATATCGCGCAGGGGACATATTTTCGGGCGACAGGGGAGCAAATTTTAGTGCTTTTTTGTCGGACAGGGCAAATATCGGTTGATTGTCCTGGGGACAGGGCGAGGAGAGGGGAAGCTACTTTTAAAACGGGGACAGGGGAAGTTGAGCCATGGTATTTCCAGAGATGGAGACACAGGGCAAGCACGTGCACTTATACCTTTTGAGGGTTACCCATACTACTTAGCCTATCTTGATTGAGCCCCACATCAATTTTTAGGGGAATTTTTTTCACGGAGCAGGGGGAAATCGACATGTTTTTTATCAAAGGGTAAGGTAGCTTCGTGTCTGCAGGGGAAATGATTGACAAAATTTTGAGGGGAATTTTTTTTCCAGGGCAGGAGAAATGGCAAGTTTTTTCGCCACAGGGCAGGAGAGCTTCAGAATTTCACATTGGGGAGGGGAAACAGCCAAAATAAGTGGGAGTGGGAGAAAAAGTCGAAAAATTTTCTGTTGGAGGACAAATTATGAACGGCTAATGAATACCCTCTTGACTTAAAATTAGTCTGTTCGCATTAATTGCCATGCACAATATATCTTATCATAGTAAAGGACCCTCGTTAAAAGTGCACTGTTCTTTGGCTGCACCTGTATGTAGCAGTGGAAATGCAGCTTTCGTCGCTATGCGGGTCATCAAAAGGTCAACCCAGCCACGGATATGTCCGTGGCGGGTTGACCTTTTGATGACCCGCAAAGCCTCGACGCACGCTACCCTGCCAACAGATAGCTGCGTTTCCACAGCTACACCTGTATGTAGCTCATGCATGGTGTAAACATTTTTCAATGTATCAACATTATTTTTTAATTCAAAACTCTAAGTGAGGCGAAAAGGGGGCATACCGAATGAATTTTAAAGTATATGCCCACGAAGTAGATAGCATGGGCCTCTTCCTCCCCAAAATGATCAAAATACGGAGACTGTTGTGGGCCTAACGGAAGTTGTTTTTCTTTCACAAAAGCAATTTCGAATGAATGATTGGAAAGACACGGGGCTTGCAAAATAGCCATTTATAGGTGATATTTTCATCTTTAAGATCGTAATAGCACTGGAAAAATCTTTATTAACATTTTTCCGACTATGAAGAATTTAAATTTGACGACTACGATGTTGTGCTTTTGTCTGACACTAAATATCGGTTCAACTTGAAATCGAATTTGTGTAGCATCGTCACGTCTGCAAATAATAACTACTTTATGTTCCATGAAACATTTCGACGCTGAGTAACTTTTATCTCCTACCTTTTTCAGGAAAAGAATACTTCTTCCATGAGTTTACATCCTAATATTTTTCTTGTGATATTATGAATCAATCCGAGTTTCAACTTGACAATAATCAACAATAGTGACTGAAAGCCTTACTGATTTGCAATTATAGCCCATTTTAAACGTTTGACATGTGGTTGCGACGTTTGTGGAATGATATTAATGACAAAAAGTATTTCATATTAGGTTACACAGTGTGTCAAAGCACATGCACCAGGCAGGCATTTTTATGACTTGTTAGATATCCAATCACGACCATCTTTAAGTGCCGGGATATCAAAATAATGTCATATTTTTACATTATTTCGGTATACATAATTTTAAAACTAAACTCATTCAAGGTTGTTTGAATTCATTCATAAGGCAAGATAAAGTTGTTAGTAATTTTTTAATTATAGTAAGTGAATCTTTTTATTGGAACTGATCAAGACTTTTCAAAGCATTATTGAATTTCGTGGCTCACAGATGATGATACAAGTCGCGTGGTAGGCCGCGGAGATAATATAAGATTAAAACTTGCAAGTTGTACGTTTGGTAAATGCTTCATAGATATTATGAACATTATAACTGCTGAAAGTTGTCATAAACTTCGTAAATTCTGATCATAACTCCGTGTAATGTATATTTTGAGTTCAAATGACTATCACTTGAGAAGTACTCTGCATGTTAACAATGCTACGGCATTCCCAACACATGCTACACAAATTCACAAGACAATGATATTGATGTGCTATGTTACACATCAAGTTCAGAAGTTTGATGCAATGTAAATAATATTATTTTGAGTGTGATTATATACTGTGACGTTACATGATTAAAAAAGTGAAACTATAGACCTACGTATCAAAAAATAGGTAGATCCCTTTGTAGGTGTTTATGTTTTCTTACATATCGAAATCTGACGGGGATGATAAATAAAAGAAATGCAGGTAGCCTACATCTATTCAAAATGAAATGTGCTGATTGACTGAATCGGCTAGCTACAATATTCATAGTTATTATTTTCTTTTTACTTTAAATATAGCCAGCCACAAGCCTGTTCCCGCCTGTACAACGAACGGACTCACACTGTTCCGTTTACCGTCACTACTTCACGTTCAGATGCAGATACGACGCTCATGCGGGGAATCGTAAATCATCGTAACGCTTGGGCACGTAAACAAATCTTATTACTGAAAGATTCCTTTAATTTAGGTTTATACTCCTATCTGATAATTGTAATTGGAGGGAAGGGCCCAATTTTTAAACCACGATTTGTCGCGATTCGACGTCGACATCGCTATGCCGCGTTGCGCGTCCTGCAACTTTCATGTCCGTTCTGGGTCAACGAACTCTCACGGTCAGTGATGGTGGCACCCCCCCCCCCCCCCGACAAAACAGCGCAGCGTACATTGCAGTGAGCCAAATTTACGACATTAGGTAGGTAGGTAGTAATAAACCTTCAGTCTGATGGATTGACTCATAATAGCCTAATGTAATTATTGGGCAACGGTACGTATTTACTGTCATCTGATGATGCCGTTCAACGAAACTGTGCTGCAAATCGGCGATACCGTGGAATAGGCTTAATGTAAAATTTGGTCATGGTTGATTTTACATTTTAATCTCGTCAGTGAAAAAATAGCCCCAAATTCTATTGGTTATTATTGAAATAGGGGTTATCCGTAAAATAGAGAGATTTCTTCGTGATTGGTTGTGAAAACTTTGTATCAATTTTTCAGCAGGAGGCGGATTTCCTTGGTAAACTAATCGTATGACGCAAACGAAAGGATGTTAGGATAATAAAGCCAGAAAGATAATGTCTTCAAGTACAATGAGTAAGGATATTACAATAGTGAATCTCTATTGAACTATTGCTTTAAATTGAACTATTGCTTTAACGTTGCCTTTATGACTCAACCCGTCGGAGGTGACGTCGTGATGTTCAACCTCTATCACAAAATCCTCGATGATCAGTCCATTCGTGGATGATTGTCAGGTCGTTAAGACAGACTTTTGCCATGATTAGTTTTTTTCCGAAAATGGTCTATCAACACATATCAACAACAAGGAGGTCTCTGATCGGCTGACAAGTGGTTTACAAATTGCAGTGCAACTTTCGTCTCATACATAGCGCAATCGGCTTGGTGTTACTGGATTCATCTTATAGCGCGCTGAATCAGAATACCGAATAACTAAGTTTAACCGCATATATAATGCACATCTGATACATCAAAAGTGACTGTACCAAAACCAATCTGAATTAATCTGTATTTGTTTAATTAAACTCAACTTACATACCGCATTATGGCGAAGATCGGGGGACTCTATAGGCAAACACAGTTATCTTAATGTTTCGGTTTAATCATAAATTTTATAGGGTATTAAAGGGACAAAGTCGGCCATTTTTCATGGATTTTGTTTGATACGAGATACTACTTATATTGTTTGACATGTTGAAAGATACTGAATGAATGGGTGACCATGCATATATTCGACCCCGGTTTTAGACACGATAAATGAAACCATCGCGAAAATGAATTAATGGTCATGACCATTAATTCATTTTCGCGATGGTTTCATACTATGAAACAAGAAGGGTTTACAGTTAGTGGATTCTGCGAAGTAGACGGAAATTCTCATGTTCAACATTCATAATTTCCAAAACAGTGCCGGGGTACTTTTTTAAATTATTATTTTAATTTCATCAATATTATGCAGTGTCTTCTTTTTGCAGTTTGACAGTTGTGAAATGATTCCCACATTGTCCCGGTCGACTGCATGGCTTATCGGACAGATTTGCCTCATATCGTACACATCATTCACTCCACACCAGACGTCAAATCATACATACAGAGTATCCCACAGCACACCACAGACAGCGGGCGAAATTCACGATAATCCAATGGCCCGAGACCAGCTATTTTCATGCCGGACCTAAACTCTTGAAAGATGTCCTGCTGTTCTTCCAGACGCCGGCTAGTAACTTTCACTCCCGGCTTTCACTACATGGAAAGAAGTTTACCCAAATATTGCTAGGCTAAATACCTGACAGCATTATTCAAAGAAACGAAATTTATTCTTTCAAGAGATTTGCAAAACGTGAGATTCGCAATTAAAAACTGAACGGACTGATCGGTACTGCATCTTGGCGAAAGATCTTACCTCATGATTTCTCGCGAGAGTAAGGGCGCTATCAATATGCTCCCCATTTTTAGGCATGTTTGCAGTGCGAGATGTCGTTGTGGTCATGAAAGAGTTACTATTGTTCAGCGTATCGACCGTGTCGAGGTAAACTGGATTTCGAGGAAACCGCGCCGCAACATTGCACTTTTATATTATGATATCGGATATTTATAGCTATTAGACAACACGGTATCGAAATTAGAATTGTTCGGTCAGATATGCGAGGTGGTAAAATCTCCAATATATGACATTTACGCACAGTTTTAGACAAGTCTAGTAGAGTCGGACCACGGAAATCGGCTTGGCTAGACCGCGGCCGGGGCCAGATCTGCAAGGTACAAGTGAAATCCCCGATTTACATCGAATATTTGCCGGCGATTTGACAATTATAGGATCGTCAAGTATCGAAGTTAGGGTCGGATTGAGGAAGCTTGTCAAGATCTGTAGGGTGGTAAAACTCCGATTTACATTGAATAATACCCACGATTTAAAAGTCGATAGAGTTGACTATTATCGATATTGGAGTCACTAGGTGTGGGTCCATAGCTGTGATGTTTTCCGACAGGATTTCTGTCATTTACGGCCTTTACGTTTTTAATCCTGCCACCGCAGACGTGCAAGAGACACGAGGCAAGTCATTGTATAGTATCGATATTAGAGTCCCAGCCGATAGTAAATATCTTTGATTTCACAGATATTGCGTGTCGAGACGCGAGGCAAGTCATTCTAGAATTGTCTAGTATCGATTATTAGAGTCCCAACATCGCCGATAGGTATCAGCCTGGCATAAAATATCGGCAATTTCGCAAACCCGGCGTGCCGCAACTGAAAACAAGTCATTTTGTATCGTCTAGTATCGATATTAGACCGTATGACAGAAATATTTTGGACGTCAAACTTCGATACCAGAAAGTAAATGTCCGATATTTAAACATTGTGCAAAATCGCGCCTTCATGGTGATTTGACCTTGATGGCCATTTGCCTTGGTCACCTGTAAAGATTACATTTTTGTGATTCGTCTTTTCACGTGGGTTTCGACACTTCAGTATTTTTCTCTTTATCAGTTACCCTTAGCTAGTTTCTTGTATTCCCTTCCTTGTATTCGATGATAGTCATCTTCCCTCAAAGATGAGAAGCCAGGATCGATTTTTGAAAGAGTCAACTGTTGTAATGACTCCATTTGTGTGTGATCCGGTGTTTGTGCTGCCAAACCTTATAGCCATCCCTGATCAGAGTTCTAGCTGGACGCTTAGCTTTTTCGTATTGGCACCTATTTCAAGACCACGCTTGTGCTCGTTTTCTCAATGTTAGAAATACTTGTTGTTAAAGGCTGTTTTAAGAAATAAAAATGTTTATTTGTTTGTGCTAAACCTTTCCCTGATTTCATTTCATATGTTTTTGTTTTGTTTGTTTTTTTTTTTTGCACTGAGATCAGTTGCCCGAACTTTTGGTTTTGATAGCCATATTCATTTACTTTCCTGTAAATGAATTAAAAGGCACAAAATCAGCTTAATGTTAGGATGATGAAGTGGTCTCTGTTTATTTTTCGATCAAATTTTCTAGGCCCCTATACTGAGCGCGGGTGAAAAACTCTGCACAATATTTGGATTTGACCTGAGGATCGGACCTGTTGATTTTCTTAAGGTCAGTGATTTTTTAAAGTTGCTGGTCCGCTTGACCAGTAGAGGTTGTGTGAGTTTTGCATACTGACCACATATATCACTATTTATAATCATCATATATTTATTGTTTTATTTTCAAAAGCCCCAATATGGAAATAGATATTTTTTGGTCGAGAATAGTATCCTCTGGATTCCGCAGCTGAACAAGCTGTTAATGCCGCAATGAAAGCGAGACATTACACACTTAATGTAGTATTCGTTTTCAATAAGAAATTCACCTGTCATTTTAATAATGATATCTGCCGGAATAAATAAAGTATAAATGTAACGAAACATACATGTACTAGCAAACGCGTGCTGTCTTTCATACCACTCTATGCATACAGAAGTGACAAGCAATGTGTTTTACAGGTTATGGTTGGCGTGCTGTTGCTAGGGGTTCAGTCTGTCAGCACATCGCGAAGCATCTTGTATCAAAAATATATAGTCAGATTACGTAGATTAATTAAATGTGATTTGGTCACCCGTAGCTTGGGATCACGATGCGCAACTCCTCACAAGTGGGACAGCCGCATTGCTGTTTTTATACAATTACACCAAATATGCCCTGCTTGATGTGATGTCAAATGTTCTGGAAATCCCACACTTAAAAGAAATAACTTACGCAGTATATCCAGCAAGAGCTGACAGAATTTCTGTTATAAGATTGACACAGGTTTGTTTACTTTTATTCAAGGCTGAACACATGGCGCACCAAAAAATGGATATGTACTTCCTCTTTGTCTTGCATATTTTGATGTTTTGACCGATCGAAAACTGATGAGGATGAATATAATAACAATAAGGAATGCAAATACATGGTTTCAAAAGGAAGAATGCATTAAATGATCATTAAATTTGTTCTTGAAAATAATATACGAGAAAACTACATTATAAAAGAGGAAAATTCATATCAAAAAGTCTGATCACATAGAATATTTGAATGAGACGTGGTTACCTATAGCTAAGGATTATGGTGCGCAACTCCCCACAATGAAGCATGTAGCAATTTTTAAACAACCATACCAATGCCCTGCTTGATGTAATGTAATATCGCTCTAGAAATGATCATATTCCAACCTAAATATGCAATAACTGACGAGGTATCCAGCAATCGGTGATATAATTTGTCATCAGAATGACACAGGTCTGTAGTCTACACACTAAGTGAGACCACGCGCGCAAACACCTGAAATGTACATACTGTGTCACACGTTGCCTACACACAAAGTGACGACTTCATGAAATTAGCTAAAATTAAATTTACATAACAATAGTTCCCAGAGCGCGCAAAGTTGCAATGAAAGGAAAGGAGGAGGGGTGGCGCTACAATCATATAATGAGTGTGTCAACCTGTGTGTTTCTCCTCAGCGAGGCTCAAGATGGCGCTCGCTCAAGTAAGTTAATGCATGGGTGTTTGTACCCATCAAGCCCAAAGTAGGAAAATGATCAATTATCTTTAAAAACCACCAGATTTGATTGATATTTGGCCTAATTATTGGAATTATTAAATTCTTTAAAAAAATGTCTGCCTAAATCTTGACGAGTTGAGTCACGTGACCAAATCTGATATTTTCCCGCCAAAATTTACGTCTTTATTAATTTTAATATTCCAACCGTAAACCGTTAAATTTTCTTGATTTTCTTTGCACTTTTGGAAACGACATTTATCATATTCTTTCAAAAATACATGGCACTCTTGAAACTCTATCTATACTTCTTTCTGATATTCAAAATATTCATGTAAAACGTCAAAAATATTGTATTTGTTGTTTTTTGTGAAGAAATAATATTCAAAATTCAATAATTTTGCATCTGCCACTAGTTCTAACACAAGTTCCAATCCCATTTTACATTA
This sequence comes from Ptychodera flava, assembly GCF_041260155.1. Lineage (NCBI taxonomy): Eukaryota > Metazoa > Hemichordata > Enteropneusta > Ptychoderidae > Ptychodera > Ptychodera flava. The sequence continues at coordinate 61,631 of NW_027248307.1, forward strand.
ATTGGTCATAATATTTTAAATATTTTAGTGTTTAACGGTTGGAATATTCAGTTATTTGCAATATATAATTTTGGCGGGAAAATAACAGATTATGGTCACGTGACCTGACTTGGGTAATATATTATGATAAATTTCAGCTTAATCAAATGCGAAACATATTTTTGGCAATTTTCACAATTTTCTGACCAGGTCTGATTAAAAAGTATGTTCAAACTGATTTTACATGTATGCAAGCCTATGCCCATGCATTAACATACCTGAGGCGTGGTGTGTGTCCCATCAGGAACACACATGGTCAGTTTTATCGTGCAAAGTGAGGACAGTCCAAACTCACAGAAAATCATTTTGAAGACTTCGGGAATCGTTTGCCATAAAAAACGTTGTGAGGGCCCTCACTTTGTCACCCCTGTCGTCACTTTGTGTGTGCATCTTCAAGTTGACGTCCTCACTTTGTATTCACGGCAAACGCACACACACACACACACACACACACACACACACAAACACACACACTTATAGGATCATGAAGGAGTTCAAAATGAGATCGAGGAAAATGGAGTAGTATGGGACCATGAATTGAAAGCGTTAAATTTTATATCCTGAGTACAAACTACAAGCAATCACAAAATGTATTTCTACTTTGACTATATTATACAAATTAAGGCAGTCAGTGTTTAAACTTTCGACAAGTGTCTCACAAAATCAAGAAAAATAATCAGGAGTCAGCGTGAACAGTTTAATACTAGAGAAACAAAGTGCCTAATACATATATTTATAACCAGATATGAACTGAATATGCTCACGTGTTTTAAAACAGGTTTATTAATAGCAGTACCCTTCACAGAACAATAAGATATATGTTATCACTATATGTAGCAGGGTTTTTTAACTTCGCACAGTACTCTCAGAGTTTAATTACTAATTACAAAACTTTATTTAATATGCAAATGAGCTGTTAATTAACTTGACACTGCTCAATGCTTCATGGGACAATTACATATCCATCAGATCAACATTTGTAGCACGTTTTATTTAATTTAGTGCTGTAATTTTAGAGTAATGTAACTAATTACAAAGTTCATTAAATATGCAAATAAACCCTAAATTAACTTGACACGGTACGATGATTCATAGCACAATTAAATATTTATCAAATCAATTTCTGTTGCATGTTTCACAAAATTTGGTGCCGTAATTTCAGAGTTAGATACTCATTACAAAGTTAATTAATATGCAAATGAACCCTTAATTAACTTTACACTACTAACTGCTTTACAACACAGTTAGATATCTGTCGGATCAGTATATGCAGCAGTTTTCATGACGTTTGATGCAGTTATTTCAGAGTTATATGACTAATTATAAAACTTCATGAAATATGCAAATGAGCTAATTATTAACTTGACACTGCTCAATGCTTCTCAGTACAATTGGATATTTATCAGATCAACATCTGTAGCAAGTTTCATCAAATTTAAGGCTGTAATTTTGAGTAATATCACTAATTACAAAGTTCATTAAATATGCAAATGAACCCTTAATTAATTTCACACTACTAAATGTTTTACACTACAGTTAGATATCAGTCGGATCAGTATCTGCAGCAGATTTCATCACATTTGGTGAAGTTATATCGGAGTTATAAGACTAATTACAAAACTTCATAAAATATGCAAATGAGCTATTTGTTAACTTGACACTGCCAAATGCTTCTAAGTATAATTAAATATATATCAGATCAATATTTGTTGCAAGTATCATCAAGTTTGGTGCAGGAATTTCAGAGTTATCTCACTAATAACAAAAGTTCATTAAATATGCAAATGAGAAGATAATTGACATGACACTCACAGTATCATCATAATGTTCTAAGACTGTCATCTGTGGAAAGTTTCATGAAAGTTGGTGCAGTATTTCTTGATATATGTCTACACTGTCATTACTGTCTCCATAGGGAAACATTGTACAGAAAAAAACAATATTGCATAACTTCATTAATATGCAAGCCACACTGACCAAAATCTAATCAGTTCTTGCAAGTAGCATATGGTACCCGTGTACCAAATCTGACCTGAATCTGTTTGGGCGTTTGAGTTATCGTGTAAACAGACAGACAGACACACACACACGCACACACGCACACACTAACATACACAGACACACACGGACAGACAGACAGACATCGCTATGACATTAGCCCACGTGTTTACACATGTGAGCTAAAAATGATGAATAGGAAGGCATTTCATGCAAAAATTATTTAAAAAGAGTGGTTATGTAACACATTCATGTGTTACAGTCATTCTAAGTATCACCGAATCATGTTGTAATGTCTGATTTTCAAACGTTCCTTGAGAAAGGGGAAGCCCTCCCGTCCCCCTCCAATGTATTCACTGCTTTGCAGCTGCCTGGTCATCCAACACAATTACCAGTATCAGTTAAGGGGTTGCTGCACCCAACACAGAAAATTACTTTTTTGCAAATATTCATTCAGTGTTAATTTATTTGTTAACCCAAGATTAAGGTGGTCGGAAAGGCTAGAGCGTCAGTTATAAACTTCAATAAAACTATTAAAATATAAGTAGTCAGCAGTCTCTGTGGAATAAAAAAAAAACTAGACATTTGGGCTCAAAGGCATTGCAGAGTTAAAGCCTGTTGAAACTTCTGAAAAACTGACCAAATAAGAAGAAGTTGGGGAGTCCTTAGTGTATTAACTATGGTAGAGGTCCCCTAGCTTTTAATAAAATGTTTGAAAAGGGAAAGTCATTATTTGCTGTTTTTCAGGAAAGTTTGACAAGGCGGTGCTGGCATTCAGAGTTAGTGACTGCTATTGTAAATGCATTTTTAGATTATTTTGAGTGTCAAAGAGGTGTCAAAAGTGAGATTAACCAAAAGACTGCTCTGTGACTTCAAAGGGGTGCAAATACGGCTTATTTTCAACATTTTGACAGAATAACAGTTTTCCTACATAATTTTTACCAATTTATCCAACCTTTCAAATGAGATATGGACATGGAATTTTACAGCCTATTAACAAGGTTACAGACAAGATGACTGTGGTACAATTTTCCTGTATTTGAAGTACTTTTGAAAAATCACATTTGAATTTTGAAAGAATTTTTAATAAATTTTTTATGTGTAAACCAATATAAAATCATAAAAACCAATTTTATTTTATCCTGCTGTACACATCTTACAATTAATAGTGTCAACACATTTATAACTAATTTGGTAATATTACACCGGTATGCAGATAAGAATGGACAGTGAAATTGATCTAGATGATGTCACTCTTGTGTAATTGGTTTGTAAAGTTGTTCCAAAACTTGCCTCTGAAGTTGCACTGAGTTGTTATAACTGCGGTGAAAATCAAAGAGCTACTATGGACCCACAATAAACATACACCAGGGAGTACACTTCACAGTGCACTTCACATACACAGACTCATATTACATTCCTTATATACTGCAGCTTTGAGTTACATTGTATCACAGCCAAGTCAGAGTCTAGTTGTCATTAGACTCTTGTTGCCTTTGCATTGTATGAAGTTCTTTGGCAAAATATCATGATCTACAAGAAAAGAGGTGTTTATACACCAGAAATAATAAGTGAGAAAGTTGTTGAAATGTAAGGGGATAGAAAGTCAGGAAATCTTTACCCTACACACACAGATACTAATCAGTGTCTACTTTATTGCTTTATATCAACCCTTACAGCAGAAGACTACTGTAAAACAACACTACATGTATCATCCGTCTGTTGTTTGCTGCAACTCAACTAAAGTTACCGATCCTGTAGTAAATTTCGAAACAACTTTACAAACCAATTACACAAGTGTGATAACATTTAGATCAATTTCACTGTCCATTCTTATCTGCATACGACAGTAAGTACTATCCAATCATTACATTCAAATATGTAAAAAAATATGAATAATTACATTTTAATATTTACTGGTGTCATATTTCAAATCATGGCTTCAAATATACAATTTTTAATTCTTTGGAGAAAGTATAAAGTAAGGGAGTTGTCCTGAAAATTTGAACTAAATATCTTGATTCTAACACTTGGAACTTGACATTAACTCTGAATAAAGAATGGTGCAAAAATAGCCTTTGCAGCCACCTTAAATATTGGCTAGGTTCACCTTTTAGCTTGTCAAGCAGTTGAGCATTGCATGATAAAGAAGTATTAATTTATGCAAATTTATGAAAACCACCCGATTTCCTGGCTTATTTTTCCCCAATTTCAAAATTTCCAAAGAATTTAACCCCACTCTGGCTAGGTCAAATTTTCTGAAAATCCACGTTATGTTCTTTAAATGCTCTATAACAAACAACTATTTTATTTGGCAAAAACTTGACAAACACACACACACACACACAAATCCAATGCAGGTACATTCCAATTTTTATACAGAAATTCATGCCCTCCAACAGCAACATTTGTGGGTGTCATTTAAAGTGAAACATTACTACACATTAGAACATGCAACAACAAAGCCGATTTGCACAGAAAATCATTTGAAAGGCTGTCTATTTTTCCGGGAGTCAAAGATTTGCTTCAAATAAAGGAAAAATGGAATAAAACGGTCATTTTAAAACTAAAAGTGACAACATTAAAAATTTTGTTACATTTTTATAAACAACAACCTCACAAACTGAAAGTAAGTTGCTGGAAAATAAATGACGAGTCAAGCTCACAGTCAGTGTTGAATCGCACCGCTCAACGCTTCAGTTAATCATAGACCTTGCAATGGTCAAAGGTGATTGATGTCCCGGGATCTATGTTTTGCAGCTGTTTTACACTTTTGCAGCTGTTTTACACTTTTCAAGTTAACTTTTGATCCCATTTGGCCCCTGTAAAGTATCAGAATCAATCATTTAAGGTATTTGTGGTCCTGTTGGGGTTCATTGGGGCCGTTTTGGCTAAGTCCTTTGTTAAGATACACCCCTCTGTAATATGTTGTTTGATAGTTTTTGTCCTGTAGCCGCAGAATTTATGGTAGCTGGCAAATTTCCTTGATCTCATATCACACCATTCAGGTTTACTGCAAATACGTCGAAGTCCAAGTGAACCTGAATAGACGATTGATCTAACTACGTGAGGTGGATGGCAACTATTTGATGGTATATAATGATGAGAGCTGGTAGGTTTACTGTACCAGTCAGTTTCCAGTCTATTGTTCGTGATGTAGAGTCTTCCATTCTGGAATGAGATCGATGTGTTACTGATCTCTTCAGTGAATTTGATTTTGTCGTGGCACAGGTTTAGTTGGTTGACAAAACAGTGAAGTTCTCTTTCAGAGGAAGTGGACAGAGCTGCCAATTGTCATCGATAAAACAGTCTGTTAATTCTGGACAGTGTGGTGATGTGAAATAGTGCATCCACCAACTCATATTAAATATTTGCATATTTACATGTAAGATATAACAGCAAATTTGGTACCTGCATTGCTGTTCTAGATATCTGTCTGTTATATCGATTGTTGAAATCAAAATAGTTCCTTTCAAGGACAGACTTTGCTAGTTAGAATGTTGTCTATATTGCTGGAATTCTCATCTGAACTGGTGTATAAAGTTTCCTTGAGCGCACAAATGTCCTCATTAATGTCGATATTTAGGTAAAGTGCGATCAGATGTTAAGCACGAATATGGGCGTAGGAAAGTCTGCGTTGGCATTAAGTTGATTGATATGTTATAGAAATTGAGTAGTGTTTTTCACCAGTTCAGTGCTATAATTTGTTACAGACAATTGTCAATTTCTAATCTAACCAGTCGAGGGACGCTGCCCATGATGGAGAACAGATTTGACTGCAGATGGGGCGTCCTCATGATAGATCACCCAGGGTCTTGATTTTATGGATATGATTTTATATATATATATATATATATATATATATATATATATATATATATATATATATATATATAATAGATTTGTCTGTCTGTGTCTGTCTGTGTGTGTCTGTGTCTGTGTAAAACAATTAGTCATATTTGAAACGTTATACTGTTGTGTTAAACATTCTGTTTTAGTGAAATTGTTATGAATAGGATATAGGAACTTCAACATATGGATATGGTTAAATCATAAATACTAGCTGTAAATGTATTTGAAAATTGTTTGCATAACCAGATGTCCAGAACTGTCATGTACATAAATTGATTTCAATCTAATATCAAAGAATGAACAGTAGTTTATCAAAAACTTCATCGGATAGCTAGACAGTTACCAGCCACTATAGTGATTGGCATGAACCCATGCTTTGCTCACTGAAAGTCTGTTTTTCTCACTTTGGCTAAGGGACACTAGCTGTATCTTTTGAAAGTTTTTTATGATTTTTTTTTCTGAATAATAATGCCAGTAGTACCCAGGCTTCAATTTTTCAACATAGAATACACCATACATGTGTATTAAGTTTTGTGAATACATCAATGTTGTATAGAGTGATTTATTTTACCTAGGCTATACATATGCAGGCTGTATCAACTAGCTTAATGCTAGGCATTGCAACATATCGTTCACCATTTCACCATCATGGGTGACCTAGCTCTACAGAGGAAAATGGGGGTGTCAAGGTTCAGAGAGTGTACAAGACAGCTTGGTTGATATTGTAGAACAAAAATAATGAAGTAATGGCATTGTCATAAATTACATTTAATCTTAGGAGAACCAAGACAAGACCAGTTATTAAACCTCTATCTTTCATGATAATTTAGGTATAAAAGTTTATTTCAGTGATTATGTACAGCTGCAGTTCTTTGAAACCACACTTTAAAAGTTGCACTTGAACTGGTCTTCAAGGCACTGAATTTGAGTGTTTCTATCTATGAAAACTATAACTGTATAATGCAATTCATGGCTGGTATGATGCATTTCATGCAATTTTGAGTCCTCTTCTTGCTTAAAAAAGCTCTAATCCCCCTATTATTTCCACAACAGTGTGACCCCCCAATCACCAAAGTCAAAAACAAGATGACCCCCTTATTCATCCACTCCATTCTCTCCAGGCTGAAGAAACTAACTAGTCCCTAATTGTATCTTTAACCGTTTTGCCATCATGCAGATTTGCAGCCAGTGAAAACTCTACCTTTTTGTCAATTTGAGTTGATGAGATGACATGTCTTTATGCAAGGAAAACTATTGCATAATAAGAAATTGCATTCTAGGGTAACCATTCTTTGCAAAGGTATGAACAAATTTTTGACACAGCTACAAACATCCTAATAGAACTCTCTTGTGTTTCCAAAGAAATTTAAGAGCTATCCATCAGTTTAATGACTTTTACCAAAGTAGCAAATACAGTCACAACATTTAATTAGCTAATTGTGTACTTAGCTAATGACAGAGAAAGCAGTAATATTTTTTCATATTGCAATGTATGTTATTATTATCAGTGCGCAGGGTACTTACTAGGGAACAGAAACAGACCACACAGGGAAAAATTGACATGCACGTGTATTTGGCAGTAAAAAAATCACCGGCTTTGCTTGGTAATTGCTAATGTCATCAAAAGAGTTCTTATATTTGCTTTCCATCCAATGTTCTCCTTGTTATTTAAAACCCACAAACTGTAGCCTTGATCCACTGACTATTGAAACTTATCAAAGGTGTGACATCTTTAGAAATACATGTATTTGCTGTTGAAAATACATGTACGTCATTGTATCTTTTAAAATCTTTGCATGTTCTTGGAGAAAGTTGACCTGAAAATTCTGATGCATTTCATCAGGATGTTAAACGTTTAAAATGTATTGTTTCATTCTTCATTCCGGCAGTGTCCTGTATATATAATTTCAATATTCAGCAATGTTTAGTTCGTTCATGCTACGTAAAGTTCATTGCCTTTGAGAAGCAACATTACTTGTTTTTACCGGTATACACTGCATGTAAGCATATGAGGTTCATGAGCAGCGCCCTCAGTCGGTATAAAGAGTAAAAAACAAAAGTACAATTAAACCCAGGGAGTTCTAAGATGAGACCTATTTTCTGACTTTTATTTTGGTATAGATTCTATTTTATAGTTTTCCTTTTAATAATTACATTTGTTCTTATGGTTTCTCATGTCTGCTCAATATGAAAGATTTAAAGGGATGCAGCTTATTATTAGTAATTTACTAAAAAAGTAATTCATTTACATTTTCAATTAAAGACAACCAACCATACTATTTCAAATATAGCCTAATGCTATCAAAATGATGACGAACTTGTTATAGTGCTTCTAGAAATGCTAATGCATTAACATTACTTGTGTTCATACACTGACAGCTATCTGTTTAGGCAAAATTGGTAGCAATAGCTTTCTTAGGGACCGTCTCAGATTGTCGCAGAAGTTCAAGAAACGAAATTTCTTCGTTTAGATCAAAACCCCCTCCCTCCTCCCCCTAAACGAAACTTCAAAAGTGCGAAATGTTCATGTCTGCCTGAGAGTACAATGTTGCATTTGCTATAGCTACTAAAGACGTATTCCCCTTGCCACATTACAATTAAAGTAAACGATCAGATTTGAGTACTAACAGGGCATTTTACCGCATAAAAGTTTCATTTTATTTTACTTTCCCTTTTTGCATCTCTTGTGCTGTTGTTTGTCTTTGTGAACACGCAATTTGTACTTGGTAGGGGCGGTAAATAAGCAAAATATTTGACAAGGGGACCCAGGCATGTTCAATCATATTAATTATGACCAGGTGCATAACAAGTGAGAATAAAGACATCTAGTGTTTAGAGCAGACGCTTATAAATAGCACATTTAAAAAAAATGATACTTTTTGTCTTTGTATAATTTGATGAATGAAATGTTTAGGATACAATGTTCCTATCGGTAAATTGTGTTTGGGGCACAAACGAGATGGAAACAGTTACAAATTTGTTGGCACGAGTGTGCAGTTTTTCTTTAATTTAAAATAAACACACGAAAACTTGTGATCACAAAATAAAAGTGCGAAAGTGAAGTTCACTAATTGAATGGAGGTCAAACCCCCTCCCCCCCTAACGAATAAATTTCGCTTTTTGAACTTCTGCGACAATCTGAGACGGTCCCTTACATGTAGTTGTTTTGGTTGTGTTGCGAGCCGCAAGGTCTACCGGTATGTAACAAATATAAGGATATTCATCAGCACATTTAATGACGTAAACCCATTGAGTCTCATCTTTACACCTCCATGACTCTTTACCAAAGGAAAAATTCTACCAGATTCATGTAGACATTTACAACATTTAGACTATTTTCAATTTACATGCAAACATTGCAATGTTGGACTGATGCAAAGAACTTCATTTTCAAAAATGATGTTGACACAATAGTTTTCAAATAAATACTTGTATAGTTATGTGCTGCATGATATGATTGGAGATTTCATAGGCACACCTAAGGTGCGTGAAATGGAACCCTAATTCCATGCATTTCTCCTGAAATGTCAATAGCGCCCTCAAGTGTCAGCCATTCAAAGTAAAGAGAGAAAGGTCTGAGCATGTGCATTGTACTTCCTGCATCTTAATGGTGCAGTTTCATAATTAAATGTACCACTCACTATCACCACAGTACACTCAGTAATTATAAGTCAGAGCTATGCAGAATGTGATTTGTTAGCCAAGAACCTTAGTACTTTATTGCAAAAACTCAACAAAGCTGGTTGTGACCAGTACACAACAACATCCTGGCATGGAGTACTGGACTGGTGTTTTTGGTGTTGTTTTTTTTTTTTGTCAACTGCAAGAGGTCAGATCCTCATCTAAACTCTCTCAATACATGAATCTTGAAGTGAAACTATGTCCAGAGGCATACAATCCAATTTTAGCAGTGTAAAGCCTCATTAATTGTCCACATGGGAACTGAACAATGATTTGCAAAGCAGTATCAGCTTCTGTTGAGATGGGCAAGTATTTGCTAAACACAACCATGAAGAGATATCCATTTCATAAAAAAGCTTCACAATCAAAACTTTTATGGTTTCAATGTAATCTTGGTCTCAAGATAAAGTCCTTCACTGCACCACGAGTTCTGTACCGGTTGTCATCCATGTCATGCATCTCCACTGCTTCCTGTAAGATCAGAAAACATGAAATCTACTTAGAAGTGGGTTGGGTGTTGGGTGGGAATGTTATATCTTAACTCGGTTTTTGTTCATTGAATTAGGATTCCATTTCACACATCTTTGGTGTGTGAAGTAGAATCTCCAATTTCATATCACAAAAACCTCCTTAAGATATAACAGTGCATGTTCAAAGCCTTTGACATTTTAAGAGGTCATTCTGCTAGCCCACTGATGACTGTACTCTGAAATGTCAGACTGTGTGGCTCAACTTCGTCAGTTATTGAGTCTCTCAAATAAAACCTAGAAAATGTGGATGCTTTTGACCAGCTAGCCTGTGCCAAGATGTCTCTGACTGATACCCCTTGCTGCGTTGCTTTTGATGTACAAGCAGAATGGGTGGAATGTGCCTTAAAAATGTCAGTTTTTATACCTGCTGCACTCAACAATGACTTCAGCCATCTGGCAAGTGTACTAGTGGTTACAGGTTTGTGAGGTTTGACATAGCTAAGTAACAGCTGGTTGACCGGTAATTTACTCTCACTAATATGACGCCAGGGTTCTGACAACTTTCTCTGAGGCACATACAACACCACACACAATACAGGTTGTGATGGTAACATGTGGAAAGTAATGCTACCTAAGGGGCTGTGATCTGACAATTTTTTGGTTGCTGCAAATTTTGTCTTACTTGACTTGGTCAATGAAGTATATCTGAATGTGATGTAGTCCCCATTGTCACACATATTACCAATATCTAGTGTCTGAATTTCTGACTGACGTCCAGCAATGGTCAGAGCCAATAGCATGCATAATTTTAGAGACAAGTCTTTTTGCTTCAATTTCGTGTTTTCAACCGTGATTTCAATGTGTCTTTAAAACCTGATCAACATTCCATGTATTAGTGTACCTTGGGTCTCTCATTAAATACTGCCCTCAGCAATATGATGACTTTGGGTGTTAACCCACCCTATATCCATCAGTTGCTGGTTGAAAGGCTGATAAGATAAATCTGTATGTGTTAATGGACCTATATTGATATCCGTTTGTAAAAAGGTAAGTGATGAAATCTAAGATATTTGCAAAAGATGACGAAAAAGGATCAATTTGCCTTTCACCACACCACTTTCTCCAGGACTCTGATGTTCCCTTCTCCATGCATTCGACATAAGCTAGGCAGTTTCTGCTGAAATTCCTTCTGTGATGAGAGATTGCCTTAAACCCTCCATGCCGCTAATTTCAGATTGCTTCCTGCTAGTAACGGATGTGGTTGGTGTGACTTGGAGTGTCTGGTAAGTTGGAAGGAGGACAGAGAGATCTACAGACATTTCCATCATTAGTAAGAACCACGGCTGTGTATGCCATACTGGTGTCACTATGACAATAGTCGTCTCCTTCCTCACTTTGGCACTTTGGCTAGACATCTCCCTGTCAGAGAAAATAGGGGGGGATGCATACCCATTCAAGCTGAACCAGGAGATTTGAATTGCATTGAATGCCAATGCTCCTGGGTCTGGTTTCTAAGAAATGTACTTGTCCAGCACATAAATACTTGTGTAGTTATGTGCTACATGATAATGATTGTGCTGAAAATGCTTTAATCCTACCCCTTACATGATGATCTTTGAATGCCATAATGCCAAGTTTGTGTAGTCAGGGTTTGAAATTTTCAATTGCGTTCACCACCAGAAAATATTTTGACTTTTTTGTTGTTGTAACAATGAACAAGTGCATGGCTGCTACAAAGTCAGGGCTCGAAATTAACTTTTCCCTGGCAGTCCACTTTGGCTGCCATTTACTGAAATTGTAGCCCAGTGACAATGGCTGGTAGCTCATGCATTTTTGTTCAGGGATTTTTTTCTAATAAACCAGACAATAAAAGACCTATTTTTCATACCACTGAAGTTAATTTTCTAGTTATTGACATTTGATGGGAATACTTGCAAACCTTACCAAAGGGAAGCCGGTTGGTGACCCTTGACAGCCTGTCTCATACTCTTAAGTTGTATGCAAATTTTGATAGTCCCCATGACGACGACAAATCTCAGCACGTGTAGCAGGCTAAAAATAGACCATGGGCTTTCTGTGCGGAAGAGAACATAATTGTAATTGATGCATTAGGATCAAAGTATGCTGACTCAGCAGTTTTCATTCATGTCTGTGATAATGATAAGATGTAATCCAGTATTTTCATAGCTTGGTCAGCAACATTTGCAGATCAATGCCTTAAACACTGAAATGAAATGACGTTGCTTCTCTCTTAATTAGCTTTTGTAAATTTTCTTAGAGCTGAAATTTATCACAAAAGCAACGTCTGCATAAAATCACAAGGTTATGTTGTCATCTACTGCATATATCAGAAGAAATAAGACAGAACATGAATTTTCTCATATTTCTTGTCTACACACTGCTACCGATACAGGCTTTTCTCTCGACTGCGCAATTGCGCAAATTGCGCATTTCGAACCATTTTCTGCCCTTTGAAAGTTACTGACAGCGCGAAAATCGTGCACAAAACACATCAAGCAATATACGCCTATATGATGGTGACCCAAGTTCATAGTGTAGTGACCCCTGAATTTGCTGTTGTTACAGCCCCCTAATTTTGATGAATGGGGCAGAAATTGCCCCTTTCAGTGAACATGCAGAGAAAACACTGCCGATAACATGTACAGCCAGTTGTGAACTAAAATGCCTCAATAAATGTTGCAGTTGTCTGAATGATGACACTACTGTTTTCTCTGACATTATCCATAAGTTTGTACAATTTCATTAAATTTGCAAACAATGATTCACTGATATAAACTACAAGATATCTTTGAGAAATCATAAGAACAAGATATCTGAGCTGCCACCCTAATCACAAAAGGTCATTAAATAAGTCAATAAAATAATTTATCAACAGGATGTCACTATTCACTTTACATAACTAGAAGATCAATATCTGTATCATGTCTCAGAATTTGATGCAGGATTTCTGGACGTATCAAACTAATTAAGAAAAGTCATTAAATATGCAAATTAGAAATAATTAACATGATACTGATAAACGTCCTTATGCACAGTTAAAGCAAAATAAGCTCAACATCTACACCAAGTTTCAATAAATCTGATGAAGTACTTCTTGATGTATCAGCCTAATTATAAAAATTCGTTAAATATGCAAATACGCAATTAATTGACATGATATGATAAATATTTTTGCATGGTAATACAACACTTTGAGATCAACATCTGTTATGAGTTTCATCACATTTGGTGCAATATTTCTGGACATAGCACACTAATTAGGAAAGTTCATTAAAAATGCAAATTAGCAATTAATTGACAAAATACTGCGTAATGTCTTTGTTCGCTATTACAACACTTTAAGATCAACATCTGTACTAAGTTTCATCATATTTGCTGCACTATGTCTAAACATATTTCCTTAATTACAGAAATTCATAAAAAATGCAAATTAGCAATTTAACGAAATGAATCTGCAAAATAATTTTGCACACAGTTACAGCTTAGGTATATGAATATCTGTACCAGGTTTCATGAAATTTGAGTAGGTATTTCTTGACATCGGAATTATGAAAATTCATTAAATATGCAAATTAGCAATTAAATGACATGATCAGTGTTCGAAATAATCGGTGGCAATGGTGGCATTTGCCACCAAAAACTGTCAATCTGCCACCAAAATTTCTTTCTGGTGGTATTTTTCTGCTACTAAATTTCGGGTCATCATGTCATCAATCCTACGGCTTGAATGAAGGAACACTGAAGGAACACGCGTTGTCTGACGGCGGAAAAACTCATTAGCAAACAACCCTCCCCAAACTAATTGCGACATTTTGGCATGAATGAAAACATAGCGTGAATGCAAACTTGTGATTGGCTAATCTCCATATCGATGACAGCAGCTTTTGTACACTTGACATGTTGTTGTCCTCTGTGATAGCCGCATATGCAGTCATACGGCACAAGATAAAAGCATGTTGTGACATTTTGAAAACAAAGCCAAACTGCAGCCTGCGTGATTTAAATAATAATAAATACTTGCAATTCATTAGCCAGTACAGGGCTCAAAAATTCATGTCTCCCGACGCCCGTTGCTAGTGAATTTTGCGTTCGGGCAAGTAAAATCAATATGCTTCCCGTCCGACGGGCAAGTGCACCAGCGGTTGAATTAACTAAGCTCTGGACAATTCAAGCTTGAAAATGTATTTCATTAGGTCTGTACACGTCTACAATCATTGTAAGTCCTTCAACTCTCAGAAGGGTTTTCTGGAAACCCTTGAAAATCCGCCCGACATCGCAAAATAATCGTTCTTGCTGTTGTAAAACACAAAAAGTCGTAAAAATAGAGTTTTGCGACATGTTCTCTCCGACGACACGGAGTGAACTCACTGTTTTGTATGTGTGCCGTAAAGTGGTATGCTCTTGACAGTGGTTGCCATTCTCTTTGTGCAAGTGTATGAGTCGTATGACAGTCGATCGGCTTCACGCGATAGTGTAATTGCACCATGTGCTTTGTAAATGGATGTAAACTTATTCAAAGCCATGGATCTCGGCAATGCTTACTGTTCAACGTAAATCAACACCCAGTTGAAGAAGTACAAGTTTACATCGTAGTCGAAACGGGCTCAGTCGACCAAGGATTGAAGGAGGCCACATATTGCAGCTACGTAGTGCGTGAGACGCAGACAGTTTCAAATTACGTGACCTTGGTGTTAGGGATCAGCTCTCACTTTAAAGAAAACAAATCTGCACTGAAGAGTAACGAAAAACGAAACTTGAATCTGCTCTCTTGACGAATACATTTATCAAAATAAAACTTTGAAAGACTGCTGTGCTCAGTGAGCAAACATGTAAACAGGTAAAAGGGTTGCAGATGTACATGTGCGTATGCATTGGCAGATAAACACTGGCAGAGCAGTTGTTTGTGATCTCAGCTTGATAATAAAGAGCAGCAGCCAGCCATGCATATTGTAAATCACACAATCTTATTACTCTTATGCAAAGATTTTAATTTGGATTAGGTTGTGGAAAAATTCCAAATTCAAAGATGTTTTCTAGATGGCCAAATCTTCAGAAAAGACAAAAGTATTCTCACATTTCTTGTGCTACATTTCAGATTTGGTAATAGTCCTTCATTTTAACAAGATGTAGTTCATGTTTGAATCTGTTTTTTCCCTCTTTGAATTCACTTCATATGGCCAAACTCTTGCTCTCTGTTACAAATTACTGGTACAGTTATTAGAAATTTAGGGCAAGTAATTTTTCCTCTCGGGCAAGTAAAAATGAAATTCACGTGTCCCACGGTTAGTAAGTTTGAAAATTTTTTTCGAGGCCTGCAGTATGGGTTGACTTTTTGTGACGTGTACTCACCATATTTTCAAGAATTTATAAATTAGAATGAGTATGTGGCAATGACAAAATGTTGTATTATACCGATAACATGATGTGTTAAACTGCCACCAGATTTTTCATAATTGCCACCAGATTTCATATCTGGTGGCAAACTTTTGCCACAAGAAATAAAAAAGTATTTCTATCCCTGCATGATCCTGCTAAATGTCTCTGCATACTGATACAGATCTGGTATATCAACATCTGTACCATGTTTCATCAAATTTTAGAGGGTATTTTTTGACACAGCACCCTAATTACGAAAATTCATCAAATATGCAAATTTGCAATTAAATGACATGATCCTGCTAAATGTCTTTGCATACTGTTACAGATCTGGTATATCAACATCAACACAATATTGACAAATATCTCTGTGTGTTATTGAAGCTGAGTAACCAACATGTCTATAAAGTTTCATCAAACTTGGTGCAGTCTCCTAAGAAACAGAGCTCTTTTTCAAAAGTCACAATTATGCAAATTATGCATGCCACACCAAAAGCAATAGGCGTGCATATGTATGCCATTATGAATTATCCTTGTATGAACTGGCTCAGACATGTCAGAGACAGACGGGGAGGGATGGACAGACGGATTGAACTCAAACCACAAGTCCCCCTGGATGTCGTCCGGGCACTAATATTAAATGCAAGCCACACTCACAAAAAGTAATCAGTTCTTGAAATTCCCAAACACAATAGTACCAGACTTTATTCCAATCTGATAAGCTGTTCTTGAGATATCACGTAGACAGGTAGAAAGACAGACACTGGCTAAAACACAGACAGACACAAAAAATTGGTAAAACGATAGCTCATATGTGTGAACATATGAGCAAGTAAGGATTTTACTCATTGTTTCATGTAAAAAATTGTATCTTATGCTTCATGCATGCCTAAGTATGTAATTTTCATTGTGTATGCAAATGATAAACTAGTGAAAAAAATCTAACAAAATAACATATAAGGAATAGTCACATGGGTAATAAAGTGGTAGACTGTAAAATTACAATAAATTTAATGAAGCCATGATTATGTCAACCAAAATAATCTCTACAAATGCAGAAGTGTTCACTTCATGATACTGCTAAGTCACATCATTTTCAAAGCAGCCATTCCAAAGATATTGCCTAATTACAGAAATTCATTAAATATGCAAATTAGTAATTAGTGTGTAAAGTTCACTTTGACCAAACAAATCTCTACAAATGCAGAAGTGTTCACTTCATGATACTGCTAAGTCACATCATTTTCAAAGCAGCCATTCCAAAGATATTGCCTAATTACAGAAATTCATTAAATATGCAAATTAGTAATTAGTGTGTAAAGTTCACTTTGACCAACAAATCTCTACAAATGCAGAAGTGTTCACTTCATGATATTGCTTAGTCACATCATTTTCAAAGCAGCCATTCCAAAGATATTGCCTAATTACAGAAATTCATTAAATATGCAAATTAGTAATTAGTGTGTAAAGTTCACTTTGACCAACAATCTCTACAAATGCAGAAGTGTTCACTTCATGATACTGCTAAGTCACATCATTTTCAAAGCAGCCATTCCAAAGATAGTACCTAATTACAGAAATTCATTAAATATGCAAATTAGTAATTAGTGTGTAAAGTTCACTTTGACCAAACAAATCTCTACAAATGCAGAAGTGATCACTTCATGATACTGCTAAGTCACATCATTTTCAAAGCAGCCATTCCAAAGATATTGCCTAATTACAGAAATTCATTAAATATGCAAATTAGTAATTCGTGTGTAAAGTTCATTTTGACCGAACAAATCTCTACAAATGCAGAAGTGTTCACTTCATGATACTGCTAAGTCACATAATTTTCAAAGCAGCCATTCCAAAGATATTGCCTAATTACAGAAATTCATTAAATATGCAAATTAGTAAATAGTGTTTAAAGTTCTCTTTGACCAAACAAATCTCTACAAATGCAGAAGTGTTCACTTCATGATACTGCTAAGTCACATCATTTTCAAAGCAGCCATTCCAAAGATATTGCCTAATTACAGAAATTCATTAAATATGCAAATTAGTAATTAGTGTGTAAAGTTCACTTTGACCAAACAAATCTCTACAAATGCAGAAGTGTTCACTTCATGATACTGCTAAGTCACATCATTTTCAAAGCAGCCATTCCAAAGATATTGCCTAATTACAGAAATTCATTAAATATGCAAATTAGCAATTACAAGAGAAGCACTAACAGTAAAACAAAATGTACAGTAATGTCTATGCCCATAAATTTTATTCACTTCAATGCACAGGTCATCAAACATTATATACACCCTTGCTTACCTTTGACATAAAGTAATTGGTCACATTCATTTAACATGTAAATGAGGTATTAACTATCAGGTTGATAGAAAATTTATATGGAAACACAACACTCAAGGAAGAAAAAATTTACACTGTTAATTAACATGACAAATGCTTGAATTGAAATAATCATTAAAAAGTTAAATTATCAAAGAATCAGCTGGTTTCCATGGAAACAGGTTTTATCATTCAATTTTTGGAACATTTTATATACCCTAAGCCATTCTCAACGTTTTTCACCAAAATAATTTTCGAAATTATGCATATTTCATGACAAGAAGAGTAATGTCTACTGGTAGTTTATTCTTTACTGCTCTTGACCTTTGACCTACATTTGTAATGGCAGGTATTGTTCCCAAAGACACAGTCAGAAGATTGACAAGGGAAGGCAATGGACCAGGAGAAGTCTGGAATCCATGTGGATTGACAATAAACCAGAATGGACAAGTAGTTGTCAGTGACTATGGAATTGAAGAAGAAGATGATGATGATGAATATGATGACCAGCCTGGCAGTGTGAAGACAGTAACAGCAGACACTGCACAGATCATATCAACAATCACTTTTCATGGCTTGCCAAATATTTTCAGACCAACAGATGTGAAAATGTCTAAAAATAATTTGTATTACATTGCCGACGATGGCAACAATTGCATTCTAGTGTGCGATGCAAAGAGTAGATTGAAACAAATAATAGATATTGGTGAAGTCAGTGCACCTGAGATATGTCTTGGTCCAGACAACACTGTTTTTGTAGCAGACTACAATGGCCGTGTGATAAAATACAGCAAGGCTGGTGAAATGATTTCAAGTAAACAACTCAGTAAACCCTACATTACCATGAATAGCAAATATCAACTCATAGTGTCATGTCAAGATGAACATTGTATCTATGTTTTGGACAGTAATCTCAACACATTGCACACATTTGGACATGAACACTTAGTAAATCCACTTGGAGTCAGTGTTGATGCAATTGGAGAAAATATTTATGTAGCAGATGAGAATAAAGTAAAGATCTTTAGTGCACAGGGTGAATACCTGACAGATGTAACTGTAGATGGAGAGCCTTGGTTCATTGCAGTGTTTGCAGACGGTAGAATAGTTTATACAGATGTCAGTGATGTCAGTGATGGCACTGTGCGTGTAATTTACACGTAAGAAATATGAGAAGACAGTTTATGCAAGTATTGCAGCAAATACAACTCTACAACACAACAACACCATCCAAAGTGAAAATTCCTCTTTTTTCACCAAAACTCTCAATATTTCTCAGCCAAGTTTGGGCTAGAATTTTACGTTAGGACGTAAAGAAAAGACTCCAAGTGAAATTGAAGTCATTGGTTGAAATTTTGTATTTTTTTAAAGAGTAATTTTTTGTACAACTGTCAAGAAATTGTATTCTGGTTTGTTGAAGAGCAATTGTAATGAATGCAAGAATACAAATATTCTCATTTTTCTGAGAATTGTTGATATTTTCCCTGCCATGTTTGGGTTAGAATTTTACGTCTTGATGTAATTGATCTGGGAAAGTGGAAATTTTAATGATCAGTTGAAATTTTATATTTGTTTAAAAGAATATTTTTGAAAATTGATGAAGGTATTGTTTGTATTCAATGGTTTGAGATGATTGCATTGCAAAATATAAACATTAACATGGTTTTTCTTGGAAATACTTGAAATTTTCCATGGCATGTTAGGGTTAGAATTTCACGTTAGAATGTAATGAAGCTCAGAAAGTGAAAATCAAAGCAATCGGTTGAAATTTTCATATTTTTTACAAGTTGTGTTTTGATAATTTTATACATGATTGCATTGACAGTTGTATTCATTGAAACCATTGATCAAAGCATCGCTGTCAAATCTTGTCATATTTGCTGCAAATCAATAGATACAATGTTCAAACTTTACCTGTAGATTCTTTAAAGTGTACCACGCTTGAATCTGTCAAAATCGTTCTTCTAAAGGAAGTAATATATCCAGATTTTACGATTTCCAGGGAGATCACAATGTGATCGAGTCGCCAGTACTGATGCCATGTTTTGGCGTGAGGTGTGTACTTCGGCCTGACGGACTGCATCCGCCGTGAAAAAATAGTGCACATGAAAAATGTTGCTCTGTCCGTGTAAGCTATGTTTGTGACCGAAATGTGCAATACTTTTGTACACCGATCAATTACTACAAAATCAATACCCATATTGTTTTGACCGTCAATACAGCTGTACGGCAATTTGTAAACTTTGTCAAATTAGTCCGCCAGGTCACTGAACGAACGTGTCTGCACCACGCCGTCCATGGATCAGCTGGTTGCTAGGCGACACAGCAGCTATTGTATTCGGAAAAGTCCTATCACTTATTGACGTGTATTTTTTTCGAACGAAACAAAAACCAAGTCATTTCCTTCTGTGATTGTTATGAGAAACGAGTTGTATCAAAGAGCTCGCTCAGAAAATTGAAACTTTGCTTAAAGTCATGTAATTTTTTTGGTTACTTCGTTGTAGTTTTTAGACATGTATACCTTTTACGAGAAAAATAAAAAAATGTGAAAAAAAATCATTACGAAAGTGAAAGTGGAGATTAAAAATCTACAAATATTCATTCAGGAAATTGATAAGATCAAACAGACTATTCATTGCCGTTGAGAGGAGCTGTATTTTAGGTTTTAGGTATAAGTCATTCAGTTTTGTAGTTTATTGCCTCTCCCTTTCAGCGATGTTGTGATATTATTACTGTAACTTCGTCTCCTGTGAACAGATACATTTTGATAATATTGGTCTTACTTTGTCGACTGAGAAATGTTAATATTCATTGATATATCTGCTATAATTAACCAGACATGTATATTTTTTTCAATAAATATATTGTTTGTAAAACTGATATATCAGACGATATAACTTCACAAATTTGTATTTATGATTGTTCCATACACGAACAAGCTTGTAGCACAGTCAATTTGAGAAGAAACCAGCTCCTATCAGAAATAATAACCATCTTTCCCATGATATTGACATTTTCTCTTCCTTGTACAGTTTTATTCGTTTTTTATCAGGAAAAGTAATGTTCATTTTATCTTTTCTCTTTTCTGGGTGATTTTGTCTTGTTGGTATGGTTCTGTTTTTATCCGCATGTGTGTTTTGTCCCCTTTTTGTCGTTTTATTGTAGATCTGTATGTTGACTTGCTCATTAGTTTGAAGAATAAATGAATTAATTAAACGTTAATTAAGCATGATGACCCTCATGATAATTTTGATGATAAGATTGCTGGCACGACTCAGACAGGAAGGACACGAGGCAAGTAACCCGCTCAGAACAATTTCCACTTCTAGACCGTACAAATATCTGCAGAGGTTGCACTTTATGGGAGTTTGGTAGAACCCAAGGTTTGCAGCGCCAATCGTCGATATCTCCGCTCACCGCCCCCTCCGTTATTGTTTGAATTCCATGGTCCAGTGGCTGTACTCATCGCTAGAAAGGAAGGCATGGTCAGAGGGTCAGAGAGAGAGAGAGAGAGAGAGAGAGAGAGAGAGAGAGAGAGAGAGAGAGGAGGGGGGGCGCAGACAGGCAGACATACAGACAGACAGAGGAGCGAAAGAAATATATTGGGAAATTTTCATAATGGCATCAAATTTCCTTGTACAATGATGATGGAACACCTCTGCTGTTTTAAGAGGAAGCAACGGTGACAATCGCTCTTTTACTTTAGGTGCAATAATGGTTACCATTTCTTTCTATCGACGTTTCTTCCTGTCCTTTTTAAAAAGAATTCTTGACTAAAAATAAGTGAATTTGACGGTGAAGTGGTCGTGATAAACAAACATTTGACTTGCTGTAATATTTGAAATAGTGTCAGCATGTACCATCGTCCAGCGAGGCTAATTGTACTCCGCGAAATAGCGAAATGGCGAAATGACGAAATGGCAAAATCACGATTTTCGATTTTTTCCAAATAGCAAAATAAACAAATAAAGAAACTACACACAGAGAAATTACCTGCCACCTAGAGTATGCTTTACAATCGTCTCCTACTCTTACTAGTACAACATTACATGTAAAATGCCATGTTGAACATCGCTGAAATTGGCCTCGGAATCAAATTCAGTTTTGAGTGACTGAACAAACAGCTGGCATATGTTTTGTTTCCAAACTGACCAAAGTCATTTTTTGCTCACGTGTTTACACACGTGGGCATATGTCGCAGCGATGTCTGTCTGTCTGTCCGTCTGTGTGTCTGTCTGTCTGTCTGTTGGTCCATTATCTCAAAAACGGCTTATCAGATCAGAATCAAATCTGGTACATATATTCAGTTAGCAAATGGCAAGAACTGATTAGTTTTTGGTGGGTCTGGCTTGCATACTTTTTGCTCATTTGCATAATTAATGATTTTAGAAAAAATGGATATATATTGAAAACAACTACACAAAATTTGATGAGATTTGCTACAAATGTTGATCACACCAAGATATATCAGCAGTGGGAACCATTAAGGGTGACATGAAAGATAAATGCTAATTTGCATATTTAATGAACTTTCCTAACTAGGGATATATGTCTGATTTGACATGATCAAAATTGACCAAACTTGGTATGTATATTAAAGATACTATGATTTAACATTATTGAAAGTCATTAAGCGTTTTAATTTCAGCCAATTCCTAATTTGCATATTTCATGAACTTTGTTAATTAGGATATATATTTGAAATGACTGGACCAAAGTTGATGAAACTTGCTACATGTATTGAAGCCACTATGATACAACATTTTGAAAGTCATTAAGCATTTTTACTTCAGCCAATTCAGAAGTTGCATATTTGATGAACTTTCCAAATTAGGGATATATATCTGAATTAACTTGATTGTAGTTGTTGAAACTTACTATATACATCAAAGATACTGTGATATAACATTATTGAAAGTCAAAAGACATTTTTACTTCAGCCAAAACCTAATTTTAATATTAAATGAATTTTCATAATTAGGTATATTATCTTAATGGACTTGATCAAAATTGATGAAACTTACCATGTATATTAAAGACTCTATAATTCAATATTATTGAAAGTCATCAAGCATTTTCTCTTCAACCAATTCCTAATTTGCATATTTAATGAACTTTCCTAATTAGAGATATATGTCTGAATTGACTTGACCAAAGTTGACAAAATTTGCTACACATATTGCAGATACCATGATACAACATTACTGACAATCACTAAGCATTTTAACTAAAGCCACTTCCTAATTTACATATTTAATTAACTTTGCTTATTAGGGATATATACCGGGATTTACTTGATCAAAGTTGGCAAAACATGCTATGTACATTGATGATTATACCAGGTACTAGATCAAAACAATATCGAAAGTCATTTCACATTTTCATGTCAGCTTATTTATAATTTGCATATCTAATGAGCTTTCACAGCTCGGCACATATGGCTTGAAGGACTTGGCCAACGGTAATTACACTTGCTAGATAAAGTGGTGATACAATAAGAGCAGTAAAATTACTTTAATATTTTTATTTCAGCTAATTACATATTTGTATACTTCATGACATTTTAGAATAATCGGCGGTGATTATTGTTCATTATGTTGATCATAATAATTTCAATGAAGTTGCAAACATGTGGCAAAGGTTCAAATTTACACATAACTTCAATATATAATGAAACACATGAGCATTTACAGTTCATATCTGGTCTGTCATATGAAAAGTATTTCGACCACAACAAGTTTATTAATTTTTGCCTTACCGCACTCCTTGAGTGTGTTGTTGAGCAATAAAGTAAAGTAAAGTAAAGTAAAGTAAAGTTATTACTGGCATGTGTTTTGCAGTATGAAGAAAAGGCACTGATTAGCGATGATACCATTATCGGTTTAGTTTATCTGTTTGGCCACCGTTTTATCACATACTCCTGCCAAACTATGTGTACGCGTGCACGCTTACGCAAAATATTTTTATCTTTGTACAAGAGATCTAAGGGACAAACCTTTAGATATTTGGAGGGGTGGTCAGAAACGGAAAAAAAATTCAGAACAGAAAGTTTGGGGAAATATCTTCACACTACATTGCAAAATAAACAAAATATTTAGAACACAATTGAGTAAAATAAATCTGCAAGACTCAGAAAAATAATTTGCACATCTATTCTCATTTGAAAAAAAAAGAAAATTTGAAATTTGCAGTTGTACAAAATTGGTTTTTTTTTTCACAATCCGATCGTGAGCACCCCCTCCCAAAATCTAATGGTCTGTCCCTAAGCCTCGAGGTATACGTGGTTTTGAGCGCTGTCAACTTCCGGGTTCGCGATCGCGCGATTTCGCCGAATTTATCGTACTTTCGGTGCTAAACTTCGACGTTGAGAATCAAAACATGTGCAGATTCACTAAATTTGACTTTGTTCAGATGAAACTCAGCAGATTTTCTTATAATTTCCAACCTGCACGGCATACACATGGGTTTTGGAATCCACCGTGCAGATTGCAGTGTGCACCAGGGTAATTCGGCTTAACATCGATTATACAGCATACTCTAGGTTGCAGGTAATTTCTCTATGTGTAGTATATTTATTTCTTCATTGTGCAATTTGAAAAAAATCGTGATTTCGTCATTTCGCCATTTCGCTATTTCGCTTAGTACAATTAGCCGTCTAGCGACTAGTGTCTCTAGTTCACCGCACAGCGTGACTTAGCCAGCTATACTGAGTGCACATTAATTTAAAAAATAAGTCGTTATATCGTCTTAAAGAAAACAAAATCAGCGGCAGAGAAATTCATTAGAGAGTTTTTGCATCGATATCAAATATGGTTGCCTTCCTGTGTCGGAGAGAACGGTCATGTAAGCTTGGGCCTGAAAATACTTTTCCCCGAGAGATGAGGCGCTGCCATCGATGTTCGTTTCAGTTTCAAAGTTTGCAAATTACACAAATATAGGTGTTCAGTTTGTACAGGAATATTTGACAGTCTGCAAAGCTATTTCTTGAATTCTTATAGCGATACTCTTCGCGTGAAACAAATCGTTGTCACATGTGTATTTTTATGTTCCTTCAAATAAACTGTCAGTTGATAATGATAACGGTCCGTGAAAAAGCAGAATTTTAATTGTTTTCCTCAAAACTGGCTCAATATCGGTAAATATTTTTCTCACGATGCCAAAAAGTGTTAGAAACGATAACTATGTGTTTGGTTCAAGTACATGTATATTCAGCTGAGACTAGTATACCTAACACAGGTCGTAGAGGCTTGTTCCAGATCTCAGCAACTATAGCGTCGCCGGCCGCAGTACTCACGCTGCTGGGGCTCGCTCATGGAAGAAAAAACGCACGGTCGCGATCGGTCGAGCGGTAGAGGGCGTAATCATGCCGCTGGCGTTTCTGAGCACAGTGATAACGAGATTTCCGCACCCCTCGGTACTGTTCTATAATTGTCGATGAAAGTAAATTGATGACAGTAAAACAACAGTTAATTTAACATTTTCAGTGTAACTCACAAGATAATGATCAATTAAATCGGAATAATTCAAAACATTCGTTCATTATCAGTAGCAACTTCAACATGACACGAGTCTACAAATGTCTTTTATTCACCAGCTTGTCATGCCTGCTATGTATTAACGCCTCGCCGATGTGTAGCCAACAAGGTGAAGTCAATGTGTGTTTTTTTTCAAGGAATTCTCCTTATGATCTGTCTGAAACTTTCGTTTGGGCTAGACCGATAGCAATTAGAGGTTTATCAGTGATTTTTGAGTGTAAACTGTTGATTTATATGAAGACAATATTATCACAATTTTCCCGTCCTTTAATACAACCACACAGATCTGAGAGGAAGATTTTCACGATTACTTTCCGCAACCAATAATTATCGATCACTTCAGCAAGAGTGTTATAATCAACAGTAGATTTGAGCTTACTGATCTCCAATTATTAACCATTCTATGTTTCTGACTTTTTGCCATGGTTAGCGTGAAATGAGTTCAAGGCGCATCACACGGGACCCGAAAATTCACTACAAATTCACTTGCATCATTATTTTAATCTCTTTTACTCCCAGGCTTATCACACAACTTTGCTGGGGATGTCTTATCTGTTACGTAGGTGTATTAGCTTTTGAACGTATTAATGGTAGAATGCGCTTCAAAAGTGAAAGAGAAACTTTTGCTCAACCTTTCCCAAGGAATATTTGAACCATTCTCTTTCAAAATCAAGAATAAAAATCGAGCGTCATCGTGAAAATTTTGGTACTAGAATTACAAATTACACTATATATACCTGTATTTGAAATTCAAATGGCCGCCATACTAACTCCAAGATAGACTGAAAAAAATTCGATTAAGACTAAGACGGTTGAAAGTTTTTTTTATACAAAGAGCTTTATATTGAACCTCCGCAAGTGGTAGATCAGAAAAGAAAAGTTTTAGGGAGTCCGAATATCTGTCCCGAGGCTCACTCTACATTAAACAGTTGTATTCATTCACTGTGTCTTATCCTACTCTGTCGAACAATCATCATCAACTTCATCCTCTGAAAGCACTTGATATGAAAACAGGGACGACTTGCTTGAATTGAATAATCACATATCGGAAATAGTTGGGAAAATTAGAGGAAGATATCCCAGGTGCAGTGGGCCTGATCACCAGAAGCATGGGATATGGCTAACACTTTTGATAAAGGTGATGACGAATGTCATGATGGTGAATATAAAAAATTGTAAGAAAAATGAATTGCTTCCGCTAAAAAAATAATTGGATATAGAACTATGGGAAGAAATGCTGTTACAGTGACAGAAAAAAATGCTGCCCAATCAATGGCCATATCCTCCACCTCTCCAAAAATCGAATGTTCTCTCATTACCAAACCTTGCAACAGCTTTCTTGCCTACAAGATTGATGGTAATTGCGCTACGTGTATTCCGAGAAACCAGACCTGGATGATACTATACCAAAATATTTGAAGGTAGGTGCGACTTCGGAGTTTTGGTGTTAATTTTATTTTACCGTCTGAGAAAGAAAGAAAGAAGAAGAAGAATATATATATATATATATATATATATATATATATATATATATGTGTGGTGTGTGTGTGTGTGTGTGTGTGTGTGTGTGTGTGTGTATGTATGTATATATATATATATATATTTAGAATATATATATATATATATATATATATATATATATATATATATATATATATATATATATATATATCATTCGTATGTATTTATGTATGTATGTATGTCTATATGTACACGTGCACCTTTTCAGTTTCAATGAGCAGTTTGAAACCGGAAAAAAGAGCATAGTGGGAGAGGGGTGTCAAATCTATAGTGAGGTTCCAGACACAGATGTTAGTGCTTGTGCAAAGTGCTCATAATGTGTGATTTATAGCAAATAAAGACTTGGGGTGACCAATTTTTAGCAACATTCTAATTAAAATGATGTAGAAATGTAAATGTTTCTTTCTTGCTTTTTGTTTATTCTTTATCGTTCTAATCACAGTCGCTAAGTAATGGTTAGGTACATGACGGAAGGGTCCGGTCACGTGACCCAGAAATGGGTTACACTGACCCTCCGCCGTGTACCTAGCTATTAGCGTCTGTCGGTTTTCATAGGTATGCAGTTTAGTCGTCGCGTTGCCGGGTCGCGTTGTAAAAACACCGACCAAACTTACAAAGGTCGCAATCTGTAATTTTCAACAGATGTGAAGATACTGATGACGTTGCAGCTGTTGCCGACAGTGTCATACCGAGACAGTATTTTCCTGGCAAATCTTTCTAGATAAAAGCCAATGACGATTTCAAGAATAATTGTTTATACCACATCCGTTTTGGCACGTTTTTTTACACGCGAAATGCAATTTGTAGTCAATGAAGGGTAAAGCACCTGATATTGCGGACGGTTATTTGTTGTCGGCATAAAACGCAGCGTGTTAGCTGTTGCTCATGTACGCTGCAAACATTATTTATTTATTTATAAATTCAAATGATGACGTCAATGCATTGCCACTGTGAGTTGCCATGGTGACACATTTTCGCTGTACACACATATCAGACGCTTAATGGTCTACTGGCCAGGATTCACACTTTTCTCGTTGCTCACAAGATGTTCTTAAATATAATTTTAATGATAATTCAGCATATCAAGGTCGATTCAACTCAAATTAAGCGAAATTTCTTTAAATAATTTGCAACAATTCTGAACGATATACTTGTTTTTCAAAGTGATGCTCTGATATTTGTGAGTCGCAATAGTCAGTCGCTCCCCCTCTTTTCCAAAGCAGCCATCCCCTTCAAGTAATGGTTTGACCATTATCTGCAGCACGAACCGCGTACTGCATGTACTGTGTTCACAAACTCGAGGGGTCTTCTTTGCCATAGAAAAAAAAACATGGCCGCCCCAGCGCCCAGGTTTGATCTCGAAACATGTACACCACTTGCCGACGGCGAGCCATCGGCATCGAGGGATGAGGAGCCAAGCACGTCGAGCGCAGTGACAACAACCAACGAGCTCTTGTGTCTCGTGTGCTCTGACAAAGCGTCCGGGTACCACTACTCGGTCTATTCATGCGAAGGGTGCAAGGGTTTCTTCAAACGGACAGTGCAAAAACAACTGAAATATTCGTGCCGGGAAAAGGAGGTCTGCGAGGTGACCAAGTTCAGTCGAAACAACTGCCAATTCTGCAGGTTCCAAAAATGTTTGAACATGGGAATGAAAGTGGAAGGTGAGTAGAACATTCTTTTTAAAGCGCTTTTACAGTGTGGGATTGCATGAACGACTGGTACCGTTTCTAGGCCAGACCGCATACATAATAAATTTAAGGTCAAACCAATGATGTCACTCGCCACCGTATGCAATGAACGTACAACGGTACATACTGTTTCGTTCTGCTGCGGTGATTCTTTGCCGTACCAGCACCACTCCTTCGCTTGGCCGTGTCATCTTCCCTTGGACACTGAGCTCTGCAACAAACTGTTCAAGAGTAGGGATTTTCGGCCAGCTAGGGGTCGCCTCTGGCTCCCCCTGCGCAGAACAACAAGGGAGTACTGCCACTGGGGCCGCAGATGGCACCACAGGCGAATAAGGCATTTGTAGTGGAAACAACCATAGACCCTAAAACGGAGGGGTCTATGAAACAACATATAAATATGAATATTATTTATACGATCAGTCTAGTATTTTCTTACCTTTGTTACTTTTCTTCTCTACAGTTGCTAGATGTCACTGAATGTATATAGATCACCCCTGAATCAACATTATTAAACATGTATGGTATATAAGGAGAAGATGGCCAGGCCCAACAGCCAGACTTCTTATACATATCTGTTCAAGGGATTCAAATTTAGCACATCTTACCCGTTCATTTGATACTCTGTCAATTTGTGTCACCATAACTAATTTTTGCTAAATTTGAGTCCCTTGTAATTAGGTACTAAGTGCCTGGCACTTTACAATGGGTCGTACTACCGGTAAATTACTGCCTGTAGCTGCCCGAGGACTGTCCGAGGAAAAAGTAGGCCAAATTTTGACCATGCTAACACTAACCCAATAGGTTCTCAACTTATATCATGCCTGGCCAACCAACAATAACATTGATTTGGCATTTATGTGATGTTCTTTCTGGCAGTTGTGGAATCAGGAAAACTGGACTGTAAGGACATCGCATCTTGATAATGAGACCATTTCATTCAATGCAAGGGGTACCATAGCATTTCCTTGTGTGCACTGGCAGCTTGACAACCTACCATCCCTTGCACTAAATGGTATGATCTCAAAATCAAGATATGGGGAAGTGGAATCTGGTGTCTTTTGGGTTTAATAACCACTGGAGAAAACGTGTGTACGCCAAATCAATGTTTATATGGCCATCTTTTTTTCTCAGGCTACCCTCAGGAGGTTCTCGGGCAGCCAAGGGCAGTTAGGGGCAGTAATTAGTAAGACTGTTCACGACAGATCTCAAATAGCCCAATCAACGCATCATTTCTTGATGGCCCCACGCTCCTCACATTGAACAGCCAAGAGTATAAAACCAATCTTACATGTGGTGAATAAGATACATGTACAAAAGGTTTTCACAGACCTGGCCACCTCCCCTTTCTTCCCTGTTTCTTATTAAAATATGTTTGTGGACCCACATATGTAGATAATTATCCCCTAGTAACCTACAACACAACTGTCTGTAACTGCGCCGCTAGGTTGCTGATTCGGAACATACTGTCACTCTGTCACTAGTTTGTATCGTTTGTATTCTATCCTAAGTTTAGGACTGACTGACACAAATTTCACGGAATTTTCATGTCTACATTTATTTAAGCCTGTTTTGCCTGTGCGATGGAAATAAAGAGTTCAAGGGGGTTGGTTTTGATTTGCATTCATCACGGCCCAGAATGTCACTGCAAGTTGTATCAGTGGATCATTGCCTCTGAAGTAAACTTTTCGAGTGAAATTGATCAGGGCTAGGGTGCTTTGGCATAAAACATTTTAGGTCCAGTGGACTTGGGTGCAGGGTTCAGTTGACATGGATGTTGGGTCTGGTTGACTTGGATGTTGTGTTCAGTTGACTGGATTCCAGTTGACGCGGGGTCAAGTTGACCAGTTACCCATACACACACTGTATTGGAAATACTGTAAATGGCTCTGTCAAGTGTAAGCCATAGGCATTCAGTGATATTCTAAATATTGCAAAGCAGAAAGGAACTCAACTTTCAGAGTTGAATCTGTTTAGTGACATTTCAAGCATTACAGAGCGAAAGAAGAACCTCAAATCAGATTAATACCGTATTGACTTTATTAATAATATTCATATTTCATTCATAATTATTGATATATTTGGCTTAGACTATAAATGCCTTATTTCCCTGTGGTGGCACTGCAGCAGGTACAACGTGTACCACAAGGCCCATGTTTTGCATGGCCGCATAATTTTTTCTGACGACCCTGTATGAACTTGACTTGAATGGAGAATTATTGGAACTCTGATAGAGGAGCTGTATAAACCTTAAGAATGCTGTAATTTTTCCCACCTAAATTGTAGTGCAACATTTTGGCCACTTAATTTTTCTGTAACTGTTTGGATAATTTTGTACTAACAGGACATAACTTTTTATTACAATATTAGAACTTTGCAAAGTTTATAATCAAAATTTTGGTAAAAATCTGAAAAAAAATTGTCTTAATCTGAAAAAAAGTCTGTATTACATTGTAGATAGGTGACAAAAATAACTTGGTCACTCAAATGGTTAATTAACATGACAAGGGAAATGGTAGATCACATTCAAATCACTTGAGAGAAAATTGCATTCTGAAAAAAGCAGATTTGAAATTTTTGTGCCCTGTTGTACTCAACAAATCTGATTTGAAAACTCATGTCCTATTTATGGACTCTGTCAATTTAAGGGTCAGTACAGTCGCTGTAACTTTCCATTTTTTTTTCACTATTTTTGTTTTGTATGCCAGTCACCATTTCTGTTGTTTTTACTCACCAAATCATGTTGAAAGCCCAGTATTTAGCTCTCAACACTATGTTTATGCATGTAAAATGCACTGTCGTTGTTTACTTTTGAATTCTGGTCTGGACAGTCTTAACATGTACAGGCTTTGTCGACAAGCTCCACACTGTGTACCTCAGTATACTTTGGGGGAGTACAAGAGGAAAATATAGTTGACATTCAAAACAAAAATGGTGAAAAAAAAGGCATCTGCAGCAGATGCCTTTTTTTTCACCAAGACTGCAGTGACAGCTTGCAGTACCAACACTCCAATACTCAAAATGTGTGTGATGTTAAAACAGCAGAAGAGATATGGGAAAGGGGTGACTATCAGGAGCTAGGATTCACGAAGAATATATTTTTACCAGAAAAGGACAGTTGTGGTATTCCTTGGAGAGTGGGTCACTCAGTCCTGTACAGTAAAAGAGCTATGTCATAAGATTCTTGAGGAGTAAGACACAGCCCTGGGAAGACTCAAGAGAGTGTCAGTTTCTGTTCTGCTACTATTAATGGGTTTCATCTCTGTGATGTCAGTGTGTTTATCATACACAACTGATGTCAGCTTAAAGGCACAGGAGCTGGGGAGTGCACAATTTTTGTTTTTCATGTCAGCTACAATTTCTTGTTTAACTCCCCCATTAGCATATTGAGATACACAGTATTCAGCTTTTCAACTTTGCCTGTACCGGTACTGTACATGTGTAGAATGCATTGCAGTTGTTGACATGCAAATTCTGGTCCGGACTAGAAATTGGAATCTAAAAGTAAACAGCGACAGTGTATTTCACACACTGTGTTGAAAGCTGAATACTGTAATAGGTGTTTCAACATACTGTGGGGAATAGGACAAGAATTTGGAATTGACATTCAAAACAAAAATAGTGAAAAATCTTCAGAAAACACAGCTACATGCACTGGCTGCGTAATAGTACACCATGAATAACAAAAAAGTGTAACTCAGTGTATTGATGGAGCTACAGGTTGGCTGTATACCAGTACACACGATCATGTCACAGACTGCATATGTCACAAAAAATGCAGTGTTTTTGTTAAGGCCGGTGTCCAGTAAATGTTACCGGGGTTCCCCAGTCATTTTACCAGGGTACCCCTCGGTATATCAATGCAATCAAGTGAGGGGGACAACAGAAATGTTACAGGGGTTCTCAAATCATTTACCAATGTTCCCCAACCTTAGCCAAAACACTGAAATGGTTCTGTATGCCCACCTCTTCTGGCGTGGAAATGAGTCGCACATTTTGGTCTCACGGAAAGAAGTCAGTGGGTCAGAGTTTTTTGCTGTTACAACAATCTCCTTATGCTCCTATGTAAGATGACATGAATAGTGAGTCGAGAATATTGAGATTTATCCGACAGGGTTGATACAAACCTCTAAGTTAGAGAGCCATCACCATACCACTCTTACAGCTGATAGTATCGCCACCAACAACAACAACCTGAAAATCAGGAAGCATGCAGTTACAAGCGTTTATAAATGCACAACTCTGCAGTCAGCAGTGTCCGTTATGACTGTGTCAATAAAAAATTTACTGCTTGTCACTATGTGTGATGTATTTTTTGGCAGCAAAATTTATCACATTTATGTCCCTGTAATATGTAGGTCCAGACGGTACAGTGGTACACTTTGAAAACTTTGATGTTATGTAGTCGATGAAAGGTACTGAGTGAGATGTGATATGCAGACCTTCAACCGCTGTACTTCCTCCCTGTCAAATGAGACAAAATTACCATAGAACAGAAATGATCCCAGATGGCTTTAAGCTCTATGCAAAGTCACCGATACTTTCGGCACATTCAAGTAAACCCATTGACATTCCACACATCAAAATGGCAAGACGTGCTGTGGTAATTTCTATGGTACATTGCTCGTGTTTGTTTCAAGAAGTGTCCCCCTCGAGGCAAGAATCCTCAGGCTCTGCCCCAACAAAATCATGATTAGAACAAAACCAAACTCACTGTCATCTATTCTGCCCAATGCCAATTATTCTACAATTTCTGCAATTTTTCACAGCAGCCGTCAGGGAGGACCACACACCGGGAGGGAAACAAAAAGCGAAACGGTTAAAGACAGACAACGACACAGGCGCCACGACTCAGCCATCGTCAAACAGAAACGAAAACAGAAACGTTGATTTACCAGCTGAGCCGTTGAAAAACACAATACCATCTTTTGAGGAGGAGGGCACACCGTGGGCCGAGAGCAAAGCCAGTGGGAACACACCGTTTGCGATACCTGAGCATAATGCTGAATATGAAAAACTGGCTGAGAACCTAATAGCTGCCAGGCCCGACATCGTACCAACATCAGACTGTGAGTACAGTTAACAGTTTTATACCGTACCTTAGTGTACCATACTGCTAGGCCTTACCTCACCATACCGGGTGTATGTCATGCCAAGGTATTCCATAACACAGCATACCATTGCTACACCCCCCCCAGGTACACTGTACTCTGGTATACTGTGGTAGTATTCTTTACTGGTCTGTAGTACCGGTATATAAGTGCCTGTACACTATTCTACCTTTAAGGTACCATGCACCTCAAAAGTGAAAGACTTAAACTTTTGCTCAAACTTTCCTGAATGAAACTTTCAACTATTCTCTTAACCAAATCAACAATAAAAACCAGGGGTCACCGTGAAAAGTTTGGAACTAGTGAAACACCCAACATTTTGCTATATTTGAAATTCAAATGGCCGCCATTCCTCAGATAACTCTAGTAGGGGTGAGCAGGTTAAATATGGTTGGTAGTCAGAAAGTTGTTGCTTTCCGTGCATGTTAAGATAAAAGAGTACTCACTTCCCCTCTTTCTGTTCTGTCAATAATTTGCAAGGGAAAGTCTTAGACATGACCCTACCTCTTTCACCACTATGGTTTGACCCAATCTTGTTGTTTTCTATGGTAAGGTTGGACCTCTAAACTGAGAAGTAGGGGTGAGATAGATTTAAATGTTTCACATTTTCCCTCCCTGGCAGGCTTGAAGGACATGAGTTACCTTGGCATTGATGATCTGATGCAGTATGGTTACAAGGAATTGCAGCTGATCATCAAATGGGCCCGGCAAGTTCCGGGATTCCGTGATCTCCTCCTGGAGGATCAGATGGTGCTGCTGAAGGCATCCTTCATGGAATTGAACGTCCTGAGACTGGCATACAGGTATGAACACCTTTCAACACTCTGATATTCCCAACTGCCAACGCAATTCAATTACCGCATACTGGAGGAATGCTGGGTCCAGCCGCCCTCATTGTTGAAGTCAATGCTCATCTGAGGGTGCTTGTGATGGTTAATAAATACAAGCATACCCCCTAAGTTAGTGTTGAATCTTAGCACAGCCTGTCACAATGATAACAGACACATTGCAATGCTACTTATTCTTAAACATCAGCTAGTAGTGCCCATGTTTTACACTTATTTGTTATCAAAAAACGTTGTTGGGAGATACAGCCCTTCATGTTCATTTAAAGCATCAGCACATATCTGCACAGTAACAAAATTAAGCACCATGGGACAGTGGTTAGGGTACCGGACTCACTATCGGAGGATGGTGAGTTCGAGACTCTGTAGGTCCAGAGTAATGGACTCACTGTTGAAGGACGGTGAGTTTTAGACTCCAGCACAGTGTTGTGTCCTTGAGCAAGGCACTTTACTCCTCATTGCTCCATTGGGTACTGGGTTGTTGATACCTCATCCTGTAATTTGGTTCGCCTGTTGGATGAGTGATAAAATAAAAAAAAAAAAAAAAAGACTAGTTTCATCACAATCAGAAATTTCAAGACAAACAGAAAACCAGCACTTCCTCCCATTCGTGGCATAACGCTACAGTAATCTCTACGTATAAAGTTCCTTTCTTTGGCAAAAGTTGTATTTGTCTAGTAATTGTATAATTCTAGAGGGCGACTTAACAGAAGTGCATATCACATACAACTGAGGTGCTTCTTTTGGCAGCTCTGTGAAGCCTTGGGGCACTGTCTCACATGTTTGGTGTACCCATTGTAGACCTTGTGATCCTTGAGAAATGGATAGTTTAAAACTTCAGTCGTCTGTCATTTTAGTCATTTATTTGATACTCCTGGTATTTTTTGCTTCATCTCGCCTGCAAAAGTAGTCTGCTCAGCCATAGCAACTTGACACAACTGTGTTTTTGCAAACTTGCACAGTAAATAGACCTCTTCCCCGTTATCCCACAATGCATTTCTGTGGTTACATCAAACACCATATTCACACTCAAAACAATGAAAACATACTGATCAGTGTTGTACAACAGATTGCTATAGAAGAATGGCACAAATTTGCAATGCCAAATAATGCCTCGTGTATAATCTAACCATCAACGAAGAAAATATAGGTCAGGGTGTAATCTGCCATAGAGTTCTATGAGTAACGTACCCTGTGTGTACCCTATGTGTAAAATGTTCTCTGCGTAACCTACACGTTTTATACCCTAGTGTACCGTACACTGCGTCATGGAGCCGGTAAAAGAACTATTGACCAAGGATTTGTGAGCATCAGAAAGTACTTTTGACAAAGTCCAATTATTCATTTGTGTCAACATGTGCCTTTGTGGAATTTTGTCGCGTGTAATCCATCCCAGTTTTTAGCAGATCCATTTTATGTTATACTTAGTGAGCTTCGTGGCACTAATGTCAGTGAGAGCACAGCAGCCCTGACGTCAAATTAGCCAGTCCTGCATATGGCTATTCTTTCTCATACTCATGCAATATTTCACAGATCTTTGAGACCAGTGGAATAGCCCTCCCATGCATTGGTCTTCAACTAATCAATCCTGCTCTCCCAGACTCCCCTAACCCTAAAACCCCCGTACATTTTTGCACCCCCCACCCCTGTCCACATAAATTTTTGCAAAATTCAAAAATGCCAATTATTTTTAGACCTATGCGTGTTTTCCTGATCATTGGCTGTTTTCACATCGCATACTTACATTTAATTTGCAGATCAAGGAACACTACAGGGTGCGTCAAGTTTGGCGCCGACGTGAAATTGACGACGGAGCAGTCCATCAAGATCGGCTGGGGTCACGAACTCATCCAATCAACACTAGATTACGTCATTAGAATCAAGGAGATCAACTTGGACCATCCGGAATTCTGTTTCCTTAATGCCATTGTCTTGACTTATCCAGGTAAATGCAGAATCCAGAGAAGGATCAAAAATGTATTTATAGCTCTCACTAATAACAACTGAAATATTAACCATCACATTGTCAATATATTGAAATATGTAACCTAGTATAACATCACTTTTTCTTAGAAATTTGTAGTGGGGCTGAAAATTACAGGACAGGTAGTATTTTTGTTAGGTGTCATGGCAAGCATGACACTGCAGTGTTAATGGACACAGGCTGCAGTTTGCATTAATTTAAATTCTGTAGTTTTACCCATATATCTCATTTTTCAAACAAAGCTTTTTGTGCAAGTGAACTTGACCAAGTGGTTATGATGGTTGACTTCCATGTTACGGCAGATCGAGGTTCAAAACCCATCAAAATACAAGTTGATTTTACACATTCCTTGCACAAAAATGTTTATTTCAGACAACATGCCAACAGAAGTACCAGGATGGTCAGTCATGGAAATGGGACTATTGTATTTATGCACTTTAAATGTATTACAGTGACAGAACTTATATTTTGTGGGGACTATGTCATTGACAATGATTGTTCATCATCAATTTGTATGCTTCCCTTAAAATTTGATATTCTGTATTTTGACATGATGTACAAGACATTTCATTTTGAAAAGTCTTTATGCATCTCCCATTTTCCACACAGCCAAAGTACAAGAGAGGAGTCACAGAAAATACCCCATAGCCAAATGACTACACAGGAGTCACAGAGTACACCTCATACGAGTGGTAGCATAGGAACTACAAAGACAAGTGTAAGACATGGCTTAAACTGTGATTAGGGGATGCATGTAAGTGTTCTGACTTCATCTGATTGTCAAGATTTGGTGTCAGATTAAATAGGTATCCAAGTCACATCAGCAATTCTTTTGTTGACTTATCAAATTACGGAGAACTTGTTTTGGATGCATATGCACTTCAAAGCCTGTCACCTTTTAAAATCATTCACACTTGTTAATTCTAATTGAATGTCAGAAAGCCAAAATAATTTCATAAGTCATGACTACAATGACGTAGTCAATCTATTTCTTGCACATACGCTGTAGCTCACACACACTATGTTTGTTGTGAAATGAGAATATAACAGTAGATGGTACCAGGTCTTTTATGAAATTCTTGAAGTCAAAACTCAAGATTTCATGATATCGGTGAGGCTTTGTTTATGTTCTGCAGATGCTACATTGCTAAATCCTGAAAATTTCCATGCACACAATGAGCTGTATGTCCACGGCACTAGTATTTATAAGTAACATTAACCCTTTTCCTGCCAAGTCAATATTTCACCACCCGATCAAGATGGTTAACATTAATAAAACACAACATATTCCATATGGTGTATTTTAACATATACTGTACATTTGTAAGCTGTTGAAAACATAAATATTGTAAACTTGATTTTTTGGACAAAAGATGCTATAACATACCAAGCCAAGTGGTTGAACAAACGTCATGTTTTGGCTGAATACTGCTTTTTACTGACTTTGCTGATGGGGAAGTGATACTGTCTGGCAGGAAAAGGATTAATATAATCTTTCTTCATTTCACAGATTTGAGCCAAATAAGCTTCACAAGTCAAGTTAATATTGAAAGAAGGACCTAAGCAAGGTTATTGTCTTTTAAGTAAATGCATACAATTATTTCAAAGAATTTGGTTGGGAAAGGCTACATTATTTCTCCAAGGCAGATTATCACTATACCATATTGAAATAGAACTGTTTCATTCATTTCACAGCTTTTCTGGTCATTGTTGCTGTTCCTCAGCAATATCATGATGATTTGACATTCAGATTTTGTTGTTTTGCAGTAAACACTGCCAAACTACCGGTATGCAGTATGAGATAGTGAGTGACTCCAAATAGGCTTGGTTTTGCAAATTATTTTCATATGGAGATTAAAAAATATACTAAGTTTACAGTCAAAATATTCATCTATTTTAATTTTTAATTCTGTAAATTCCACTTTTAAACAGGAACCTGCTTTGAAATACGACTCTGGCAGATGCTTAAAGAAGAAAGAAACTCCTGGTTAGTTGCTTTAAACAGCTCATTACTCCTTGTAGACTTCAGTTTTTATTTGTAACCAAAATTTTGTATTATGTGAAAAAGAATACTGTATTTGCTTTCTCTGTGTTGGCATTATTTATGGAAAATGAAGAAAAGAAAAACAATGCCCATGGTATAAAGAATATAAAAGGTACCATAAATGAGTACTAAAATGAGTTGATGTCAGTTCATTTTGTGGTTTCTGATTTTATTGCTGTGGTTGCTGGTCATATTCATATTTGTTGATCTTCTTTGCTGCAACCACGCTTCAACCACAGCAATAAAATCAGAAACCACAAAATGAACTAACATCAACAAATATGAATATTACAAACAGTTGTATTTATTACGCTGACCTACTACATATTTATCTTCTATAACTGAAGCTTTGCAGACTAAGCTGATACATCTCACAGGTTTGAAATAACAATTTGATCCGTACCCAGTACCTCAGGACTTCATTATTAACATGTGTGTTATTTTGTGATGACTGCAGCTTGCCATAGACATTCCATGGATTGTGATCTAGTTAATAAGTAAATTCAGTTAACGGTACCAATAATGCAAGGTCATGTTTTGCTTCTCTTTTAGGTTAAAGCAGTCATGACTGATGAACTTTTAAGGAGGGAGACTGGATTGTCATGTTGTACGATGAACTCTGTTGGCCCACATCTTGAAGATCTCAGGGGAAACAGTAATAGTTCATATCTTGCAAGGAGCTGCATTCATCCAACTAGACTGAGTAGAAGTGATAAACAAAACCATCACTTGAGGGGTTCATAAAGAGTCAATGGAGAAGATCCAAATAATAATAATAATAATAATAATAATAATAATAATAATATTGGGTTCTTATATAGCGCACATATCCACAAGTACATGTGATCAAGGCGCTTTACAATTATTATTACCCCTGGTCACTGGACCTAATATGATACCACTCAACTCCCTGGGGAGCAAACTACAGCTCACATGTGCAGCCAATAAGCGCAGCAGAGCTAAACACACACATTACAACCACTGTCCTACCAGGTACCCATCACTCCTGGGTGGGGAGAAGCAATGAGGAATAAAGTGCCTTGCTCAAGGACACAACACCATGGCCATGCCGGGGCTGTGGATATGGACTCAGTATAAATAATAAACAAAAAATAAAGGAACAACATATCACCTGTGGGGGTTGATGTAAAATTAATGAGGGGAGGATGTTAAAGGTAGCTGCTTCATCATAGGAATGAGCAGAGAAGTTGGGAACTGTATACATTGGAAAGCACTACATGTAAGGAAGGAATAAAGTTTAAATAAATAAAATTTAATGAAGTTTAAGCATCATGTGTTTTTTTGTGTATTGGTTTCTATACCTCCGGAAAGTCGTCCATTTTGAAAGCACTCCTTGGAAATTGCAGTTCTTCCCTGGATATTAATCATGTGAACATTTAGATTGGTTACCTTTAATAATTTGAACCAAAAGTTGTCATGCATATACTTGTACGAAATGGAATTATGACCACAAATACTCTTGGAAAGCTGCAGAAAAAATTACAGGAAAGTCATCAAATTTGGAGAGACTTTGACTGTATAAACTCTACGTGGGATTTCAATTTGTCTCATTGTGAGCTCTTCAATGTGACTGGAAAAAACAAAGTTCTCGTTATGTAAACTATTCAAGACAAACTCTAGAACAGCTGTCAGTCGATGGTAGTTACATAAAGGCGCTTCTTGATCCCCGGAAAAGTGAAAAAAAGAAAATAAGAGAGACATAGGGCCGTAGAGGACTGCAAATCAATTACGTGTTTATAAACCCCATCAATTAATTATTTTATTCTGAATAAGGAACACATTTAGCCGTAAAGTATTTACGGTTTCATCCACGATGACCGAAATAACGGGACTTGCAGCAATCTCTTTATCAAGTTCTGTCTGCAAAACTTTGGCAATCGCGGCTTGCATCTCCCTCACACTTTCGTGGTGTTTGTGGTATTGGCCGTCTGAAAGCGCTAGACACTTTTTTCGTTTTGTAGCTCAAGCAAAGATGAAAACATATCATCTGGTAGTTCCTTCTTAGCCATAAAATATACTGTTCGAAGCATTGCCGCATGTGAATCTTTCTGTTTTCCTTGATTTATTTCCAAGGTCTTTTGCGTCGATATGATCGGTGTGTTCAGAATGACGTACTAAAGCTGAGCGTTGCATGTCGCTACATCCTACGGCACTAGTAAAGGAATTTGTTTTTGCCACTACTTTTGCACAGTGAACAAAACCTCCTGTCTTCACTTTTCCCGTCAATAACGGCGGTCTTGTTCAGTAGCCATCGAAATTCCCTCTCCCACTCCGATTGATATTTTCGTTTTCTCGATTTAGCTGGCGTAGTGCTCGAGTCGGGAGTCACATAATACCATGTTCAACGGCTGCGGCAATACTTGAAGTTTCTGGCTGACGAACCTCACTCGGAGTCGCAGTAGTTTCATCACAAGTTTCTCCCGTTGCGCGACCAGCTGTTGAACATTTGTCACCTGATGAACCGGAGTTTGTGAATTTGAACCGAACAGGGTTGACTGTTTACGAGAACTCATGTCTGCTGAGGACGACAACGGTACAAACAGTGTGATCACACTGTAATGAGTGATTGATATTTGAAATTTCGCAACCGTTTTAGGATTTCATTCTTAGGAAAGTGTCAAAATTGTCAACCAATGAGAAAAAGGGAAACAACGAAAAATATCGCAACTCTTATCGATCAAAATCATCACGGAGACGACGCGACGGTTTTGATTAAACTCGATACGCTCCAAATTGTTTCATGTTTATTTTAGTGAAAGCGTTACCACTGGTAACTGTCAATCACCCTCGCGGCCGGCCGTCTTTGTATATTCACACGTGCAGTTGTTGGTACCCCCACTGGAAGCTAATGCGTCCCATTGGACGCAGATGCCATCAAAACTGCGTCCACAAGCTTGCTATTTGCGTCAAATACGCACAATTATGCGTCAAACGCGACCACTGAGTTTGGTGCTCAAGTTTGACGGTGAGGGTAGATCAAGCTTAAATTTCAGAGCATTACTTTCTTCAAAACCATTGCAATATATTCCATATAACCGTAATCATATAATTGTCAAAGCTCGTTTGAACATAGAAAGTCAACGAGACTTGGATAACGCCTGCCCGATGGATTCAACTTAAATTTCATTGGTCATAGACGTAGACAGTCTTAGACTGTTGAGAAGGCTAGCACGAAACTTTAGTTGCCAATGATGTAAATTTGGCTTGAAACATCATTTTCCTCAAAATCGATCTATCCTGAACGACAGAGAATCTTTGATCGTCGCTGCTGGTTTGTCAGTATAGTGCTGTATAGCGCCACCAGTGGTGCATTCTTGCAAAGTGGACGTTCCAGTAAACAGAAGTAGAAGTTCAAAATTGTTGCTAATAGATCAAGGAGATTTCAAGCAGGGTCCAACAATGGGTGTTTCCTGCTTGCTTTTTGGAACATATTTCCTTCTATAGATTAGAATTCTTTATAATTGTTAAATGATTGAATTTCCGTACTGTAAAAACTGTCACGGTGGTGGCCCATTACACACTATCGTACGCAATATTTTGCCGTTGCCCTTGCAAAAAGCCAGAAACAGCGAATATTCTGGCCGAAGTGATCGTTAATTACTGGTTGGGGAAAAGTAGTGAAAATCGTTAAGACATTTCTGTGAGGTTATATAAAAGGTCGGGAAAATTATGATAATATTTTCTGCATAAAAAGTCATATTTTTTTTTGCAAAATCGCTGATAAACCTCTAATTGCCATCAGGCTAGACCGAGTGAAAGCTTTTGAGAGATTAAAAAATTTAAAAAAAAGATTCCTTGAAAATCCACCAGTGATTTCATCACGCTGACATTGAAAGAAACGTTAATAAGTAGCTGACTGAATTCAACTTTCTTAAATTTATGACTCAGAACAAGGAACGCCAAATTATGTGATAACTAACGGTCAGTGAGCCGCACTAACTCCATATTGATTTGAAAGTCGACAGCAACCAAGTGCCAATGGTGTACGGTGTTGATAAATTGGAATAAAGTCACTAGGAATCCAAAGACTGACTTGTCCAACATCAGATTACAACCTTCTTAGTGAACTTCTGTGCCACAACAATAATATGGAGAATATCCGATCCTGTTTTATAAGAAAATGTTAGGAATATACTTAACGACATATTTAATGATGCAGAGATGCCTTGCTTGAACGGTTGGAAAATTTGCCACGAAAAAAGAGATACAGATAAACATATGCCAGAATTTCCAACAATCAGTTCTTTTCCACACAAATGGTAATGAATTAGGACCAACAACACATTTACGGAGAAGACTATGATATCATCGATCTTAAAGGTTATGTCTTACAAAGAGTGTTGTCAAAACAAATTATACTGTAAAGGAAATTGCTGGAGAAGAATTTAAGTCCAGGTAAGACTTGCAAAAACAGTCGACTGCTTACTCTCACCGACAATTGGAAAACTTCTTTATTCAGTCGTTTTCATTCAACAAGAATGTTAAGGAACGAAGCAATTGAATGATTTAAAATCGGAAGATATTCCACGTTGGCCTAATCACAGGAAGCATGGCCATGAACTTAATTTTGATAAAGGTGGGGAGAACATATTTGTCACCAAAATGTGTTCCAACAATATTGAGTGCAAAAACAGCAAGATATTATTCTCTAAAGATTTTTCTTAAGATGCATTTTCTTCCTACTCTGCTTCTATTATGACAGTTTTAGGGAGAAGTACACAGAGGGATCAAGAGTAGAGCACTTCGCAGATTAGCTATCTTTGGGCATAAAATTTAAATAGCAGAGGCATGTATTGTATACTGCTGTTTATTGCAGCTAATACAAAAACTGTGTAAGTAATGTACAAATCTGAACCAGTGACATCACAGATTAAGAATAAAAACAGACTAGAAAAAATATTTTTCAAATTATTAAGCTTAATCCCTTCCATGGACGAACTCGGCACAGGTAGCCCTTGACTCTGCTTTCTGAAAGTTTCAGAACACTCATCCTTCGGCTGTTTCTGGATTTTCGCCGATTTTTAATCGGAAGTCTTTCCATGAAAGTTCGTGTTGTTGTTGTTGTTGTTGTTGTTGTTGTTGTTGTTGTTGTTGTTGTCGTCGTCGTCGTCGTCGTCGTCGTTTAGTGCTAGGTGGGTGGAAGTGGCGTGCCTGTCGAAAACGGGAGAAAGTTTGAGCTTCAGGGGTGGGGGATGTGTTGGACCATTTCCAAAATTCCTTTCACATTTTAAGAATGTAAGTAGGTGTGTTTAAACCAAATTGACACTGTCAGATTTTACCAATTGTTTACGATCACTTATGTTGTCTCCTATAGGTATGCCATTAGAGGAAGGTTTTACATAACCGGCTGCGGTGTTATTTTACGATTTTCGCCAAGTAGTGTTTTGGCCTTGACAGCAACGCAAAGTAAATATGGTTGCGACAGGTAGTACGATACCATTGACTTGTCAAAATCACAAGGAAAGGCCCGGTGCGTTGCATACGATTTAATGAATCGGTCGTGTTTTTCTCTTTGCCCGGGGTAAATTTTATGAGGTGTTTGCTTGCGAACTATTTTATTCACGTCTGAAAATGAAAGTATACAACGTACTGTTCTGTCGGCATGCCTCAGTTCCTAGTTCGTCTACAGCTTGATATTTCTTCTGCTAAGGAAAAATCAAAATCACTGACACAGCTATTGTCTGAAAGTTCGTCAATTTCTAATTCGTCTTCGAGCTTGTCAGGAATAAAGGAGGCTCTGCTCGATGCACTCGTCCATGTTTGTTTGACATATCGAAAATGGG
The DNA here is from genome assembly GCF_041260155.1 of Ptychodera flava. NCBI lineage: Eukaryota > Metazoa > Hemichordata > Enteropneusta > Ptychoderidae > Ptychodera > Ptychodera flava. Next base: position 105,928 of record NW_027248307.1, read on the forward strand.
TCACACACAGGACTCTGGGAAATCTCTAATATAAATCAAGTCTAAAAAGCATTGTATGAGCTTGAGGCGCAAGTCTCCAACATGGTAATTCAATTAATTTTAAACAAAACTTCACATATCGTTTGAACGAAAAGACAGTGATTGGCAATCTGCCACATTCATTCATTATTACTCCGTTTTTTGTACTTACTCTGGTATAAACTCACAAATGCCCCTCACCGTGTTCTTCGTATTTTTTTTTTCGTTTTTTAAATTGCTGAAAGCCCAAAATATCAGAAGCGTGCAATAATATTGGCAAAATTGTTGTATAAAAGAGCATAATATGTAGCCACCATTGCGAAGGGCCACAGGAGTTGCATAACTATGTACGCTGACAGTATGGGAGACAGCGCCCTCTACTGGTTGCCCTTACCTGTGCCATACTGTCATTTGAGGCCAAACGTCATGGTCAGCTATCTCCGTTTCATCCTAAACCTGCACTCCTTTATATAAAGGTACAAGGTGCAGCATATATGTGTAACTTGTTTAACAACCACATTAGATCGATTTACGCATCCGTTTGTTTTAACCTCACAAGATCATGTTTTCGCAGGTCAGATAGAAAACCAACGATTCTGTAACTTTAAGCATTTGTGAGACTCAGCTACTTTGTAAGTTGTCTTATTAACAGTGTTTATTGTTCACTTAAGGGCCCTACAAGAGCTTCTCTTCCCAGTTACCTTGATTAAAAAAATCAGGCTTCTACCTTCTAACCGCCAAACTTTGTCGCAAATGTAAAGACATATACCTTTTTACTGGCGGCGTATAAAACAGCTAAATATTTACTAACTCGCTCTTCTAACATAGATATCGCCCAGTCCCACCTATTTTGATGACAATATAACGCCTAGATATTTGCAATAAATATAAACAACTAAAATGTTTCTACAACTTAAACCCCACTACTTTTGTTTGATCCTCATTTACAATCATTCCCGGTTTTTACAAAGTCCCCTAAAAACGTTGATATATTTCTGTAAATTGACAACTAAGTTAGCAAAGAATGTGACATCGTCAGAATTCATCAATGCAAGCAAGTTATAAATATGCTAAGTAAGCTGAATTCCGTTATTTCTAGAATTAACATAACATTCAACTCTTCAATGAAGCAATAAAAAGTACAGAGTTTAGCATGTTACTTGTCTTACGCCAACATGACAGCAAAAGTAATTCGAAAGTCTCGAACCGGACTCTCGAAGCAAGACTTAAATTTGACCAAATATCTGAGGACCTATCTTTCAATTCTCTGGAAAGCTTTTCTTTGATAGAATTTTGATTTTCGCGGTTTTTGTTACATGTTTGTATTGTTTTTCTGAATTTTTTAAAATAATTATACATACACCGTTTCTTCAACCCGAATTATTGTCAAACCAACCAGTGTACCACACACTTCATGTTTTCCCCAGCTCATTTTAACGACTTCATCAAATTCGAAATAGATGTGTCCATATATGGTTAGCAATCTAAATATTCTCTAAGGAGATTCATTACTTGATTGGAGGACATACTTTCTTAAAATACATATCTGCATTATATCGTACATTCTCTGCGGAATTCTCTTCAGATTCTGTCTGAACTTGTCAAACATTTGACGACTGCATATGACCTGGTTCATTGGGATGAAGTACTTTGAAATACTTCGGTGGATGAAATGACGTAATCAATCTGACTTGCAGCAGCTTAGGAAATACTTGTATATTACCATCTTTATCTCCACCTGTTCTACCATTGGTAATATGAATACCAGCTCACTTAGACATTACTTCCTGGCATTACAACTGAGTCCTTTGAACGATGCAATGTGTCCGAAACATTTTCTAAATTTTACACAGGGACATACGTGGTTGTCATCGAGAATAAAATTATAAAGCTGATCAACTCTTCATTGAAACCACATGTTAGAATCACTGACTTACCTCAGTTAACAGGGCATACTTTTACTAAAAAATCATGCAATTTTTCAATCGTCTCACCAGGATATTCAGGACGTATAACAGCAGTCCGAAAGCACATCATTATTCAAAGAAAAACGTTATTCGTGAAATTAAAGAAAGTACACGCAATTTTCCACATCACATTAAACTCTAGTGCTAGACCATTACACCTCTACTTGGTCTACCTCTCTGTAACATTCTTACAGCGTGGAAAAGATGAAAAAGAATTATAGATAGGAAAAATTAAAAAAAAATGAAAAAATAAAAACAAAATATTGACGGTAAAATTACGAAACAGATTTGAAAGACATTTTGCATTTTGAGGTCAGCTAATTTACAATTTGTATATCCATTGCGCTTTCGCAGTTTGGCATTTAAAGCTCGAAGGACCTGACTAAAGTAAGCTCTGACGTGGCTTTACATCTAAGAAAATTAAGTACTAAATTTCAAACTGTTTCACGGATTAACTTTTGCAAAGAATACCCCTTTTCATGTTTTCTGTGATCTAGATTGTGAACAAAAACTCCCCTTTGATTAGATTTTGGGAACGCGCACGAGTACCCACTCTCCTTGGGAATGCAACTATCAGGATAATCTTGCATACAAAACATTTCAACAAAGACGACAGAGAATATTGGCCAAAAATATCACCTTGGAGGGAAAGTAAAAACACATAAATCGCCACAATAGGTCCTCGTAAAATTTAATTCAAAATAGAGAAAAAAAGAAAGAAATCATAAACTCTATGTCGAACGACGATGATATTTAGGCTTTGTGAGTAAGTTGTAAACGGCCTTGAACTGCAACTACCATGCATCTCTACACCACAGTCGCTCGCGTTTAAATTAGGTAAACGGCGGTTACGAAAACAGGGTGTTTTATCTGCGTCACCGGGGCTGTCCACCGTGTACCTACAACATACTACTTGGATGGGAACCATGGAAAAACATATAGCTGGATTGAAAAAAAAAATCGGGAAAAAAAAACGTTCTGCAAACACCCCGGCACAATATTGTGTAGTATCGCCGTGTTGGCAATCATGAATAAACTTTAAGTCGGGGAAGAGCAAAATTACCTGTAGGGAAGGGCTGTGAAGAATCTTTTATTCGACATTGCTCACATAGAGCAAAGGTTGATGGGATGAATGGTTCCATTTCCGTTGACGGGTCATGGTAATTCGCGGAGCATTTTGCAAACTTGCATTATAATTCTATAGTACCTATACGTAGTGAGAGTGTTCGCTTATTAGATCAATAATTTTTGCAAAATTAAATAAAGAGAACAAACTTGCGATTAGTAGAACCAAGAAAACAATTTAGGAACAGTACAGAAAGGACAACAACTAAGGAGATAGAAATCCCGCTGGAGTAACGACATATTGAATTAAGATATAGTGTAAAGACGAAAACTGACATCCTTGCCTTTTCCGCACCATTATCGGTTACTAGAACATGGGGTCAGATATATATACGCAGATATTAACGATACTTCTTCATGGTTAAAGAATGTTGGCTGTCAATCTCGATGTGGTCCACCACAATCAAACTTGGCTTTTCATAAATCAGTATGTCAAAGTCAAGGTTGTCTTCATCTTCATGTCTGAGCGAAGCGTGTTTGAGATGGTTTTCGTCTCATAGCCGGCAGTCTCTACAAATAAATTCACTTTCCATAGATATAGTTTAGAAGTTCAACGTGACGGGTTCTGAAAATCGTTTTACAGGTCGGTTGCCAACCCTTCCTTTTAGGCCGTGGGCTAGAGGGGGTCTACGTGCACCCCCCACACAGGATAACAAACCTGTATTTTTCAGAAGCCTTGGGATCCCTAGAATACGAAATGGAATTTTAACAGAAAAAATATAGGGATGGAATAGCTGTTATGGTCATGTTTTGAAGGGTACCGCAAAATCACGATTTTCCAAGCCAAATGCATTTTCGTCAAATCTGTCTTCTTGTAAGTCATGTGCTGAGCTCATTTGTTAACGTAACCTCACTTGTTTGGTATCATTAGAAAGGGAATTTATTCCTCTTTAAGATGACATATTGCACTATGCAATATCTTCTACAGTTTTTGTCAAATATAACCAAAACTTACCCCTTACCCCAAAATTTAACATTGCAAATTACAGTAAATCTCAAATTCTACAAATTTTTTAGCTAGGCATAATAAAAAATGCAATGTTTTGTCTGAAATCTGTTTTATTTGATACAGGAACATGTCAGAAATATGAAATAGACTTTTAACAGAAAAAATATTGGGAATCTACAGCTGTAACAGTCATATTTTGAAGGGTACAGCAAAATCACAGCGTAGCAGATTTGCATGCATTTTTGTTAAAACTGTCTTCCTGTAGTTATCTGCTGAGCTTATTTTTGAATACAACCTGGCTTGTTAGGTATCATTAGAAAGATAATTAACTAATCTTTAGAATGATATATTGTAACATGCAATATCTTGTATAGTGTTCATGATATAGAACCAAAACCTACCCCTCACCCCAATGTTTACATTGAAAATTTCAGTCATACCTAAAACCAAATTCTACAATTTTTTTAGCTTGACACAAAAAATCTGGCCTTTTTTGCTATTAAATCTATTTTATTTGGTACAGGAACATGTCCGAAATATGAAATAGACTTTTAACAGAAACAATATTGGGAATCTACAGCTGTAACCGTCATATTTTGAAGGGTACCGCAAAATCACAATGTAGCAGATTTGCATGCATTTTTGTTAAATTTGTCTTCTTATAAGTTATCTGCCGAGCTTGTTTTTGAATATAACCTGGTTTGTTAGGTATCATTAGAAAGATAATTTACTAATCTTTAAAATGACATATTGTAACATGCAATATCTTGTATAGTTTTCATGATATATAACCAAAACTTACCCCATACCCCAAAGTTTACATTGAAAATTTCAGTCATAGCTAAACCAAATTCTACCATTTTTTTACGTAGACATATAAAATCTGCCCAGTTTGCTATTAAATCTTGTGTATTTGGTACAGGAACATGTCAGAAATATGAAATAGACTTTTAACAGAAAGAATATTGGGATTCTATGGCTGTAACAGGCATATTCTGTGGAGTACTGCAAAATCACAGCAGTGCAGACTCATATGTGTTTTTGTTAACTTTGTCCCATTGTAGGTCACCTGCTGCGCTTATTTTATAACATAACCATGTTTATTTGGTACCATTGAAAAGCTAATTTACTACTTTTTAAAATAACATATTGTTATATGCCATATCTTATATAGTTTTCATGGAATATGACGAAAACGAACCCCATACGACAAAGTTTATATCGAAAATTACTTTCGTAGCTATCGTCAAATTCTACCAATTTTCTAGCTAGACGTAACAAATAAGCCAATGCTTTATATAAAATCTTTTGATTTGGTACTGGGGGATGTCAGAAATATGAAATAGACTTTTAACAGAAAATATATGGGACTCTACAGCTGTAACAGTCATATTTTGAAGGGTCTCGCAAAATCACAGTATTGAAAACTCGCTTGCTTTTTTGTTAAATCTGTCTTCTTATAAGTCATCTGCTGAGCTTGATTTTTGACATAACCTGGCTTGTTAGGTATCAATAGAAAGGTAATTTACTAGTTTTTAAAATGACATATTGTAATATGGAATGTCTTGTTTAGGTTTCATGAAATAGGACCAAAGCTTACCCCATACCCCAAGGTTTACACAGCAAATTACCGCAAATCTGAAACTCTACCTTTTTTTACAATTTATTAACTTTACATATCAAAGGCAATGCTTGTATGCAATCTATGAAATCTGTGTTTTTGTTAAAAAAGTATGTTACAAATATGAAATTAACTTTTAACAGAACATAATATGATTTTGTAGCCTTTGGATCATATTTGGAAGGGTACCCAGGTATCAGGGCAAATTTGCCGAAACACATACATTTGCAATATATGAGTTCCCCCTCCAAAAATGATCCAAGTGGCTACTAAATTGTATCATCTTCCAGTTAAAAGTTAATTTTATACTTGTAACATACGTTTGTAACAAATAAATCAGACTTTAAATAAGAATTGCCTTTTGTATTATGTGCAGCAAAAAATGGTAGAATTTAAGATGAGCCGTAATTTGCGATTTGAACTTTTTGGGTATGGGGCAAAGTTTGACCATATTCCAGAAAAACTATGAATGACATTGTATATTACAATATGTCATCTTAAAGAAGAATAAATTCCCTTTCTAATGATACCAAACAAGTGAGGTTATGTTAACAAATGAGCTCAGCACATGACTTGCAAGAAGACAGATTTGACGAAAATGCATTTGGCTTGGAAAATCGTGATTTTGCGGTACCCTTCAAACATGACCATAACAGCTATTCCATCCCTATATTTTTTCTGTTAAAATTCCATTTCGTATTCTAGGGATCCCAAGGCTTCTGAAAAATACAGGTTTGTTATCCTGTGTGGGGGTGCACGTAGACCCCCTCTAGCCCACGGCCTATTTTTCATAGGTCCACATTGTCTACTAGCATTACCCCCTCTACCGTTTATAATTCTGCTCGTTCCCTACAAAAACCATAAACGTTTTTCATGTTCGTGTAGGCCATTTTGTTCCTCAGTCCTCTGCGTAAAAGCAAACGTCGTCACTTTGTCCGTGTAACGTTCTGCAATTTCTGTCAAACTCCTTTGGGATTTTTGTATCTGGGATTGGCAATGGCGACGGCCTCAGGCTTCGACGAAACTGCTGTCCCTGGCAGATCGGTAGACGCAGCTCGTACGCCCGAAAGAGCAATATTAAGGTAACTAGTTTTACGACTTGACAAAAATTTATGTCCGGGTGCACAGTGTCTGCAAGGTTATGATTCTGTTAAGAAAGGGTATTTATTTGTGTAAGAGCCGCCTTCTTAGCCTTGGTTTAGGTTTGTTTGTCCTTAGCGTTGCAAATTAACCCAAACTGCAGGCGCCGTGATCGAAGTCGGACGTGCATAAGTTGTTTTTAACTTCGCCATGGCAGGCCCGTCTGTTATCGCCTAGAACACATCATTAAGGTGCGGAATTGTGTTTTTTTCGTTTTTAGCTAGTTTAGCTGGAAGTTTAGAAAGCTAAATTAGCATTGTCTAAATCTAAATCTAAACTTAGAAAGTTTAGCCAGAAACGATAATTATCGCTTTCTAAATAGCGTTCTAAATTTAGAAATTAGCTGAAGTTTAGAAAGTCGGGCTTGCAGTGGAAAAAGTTTTGGGATATAGGTTGAAATTTTTTCCAAGGATATATCGGATAAAAACGATAATTATCACTTTCTAAATAGCGTTCTAAGTTTAGAAATTAGCTGAAGTTTAGAAAGTCGGGCCTTGGGTGAAAAAATTTGTTCGAGGATATATCGGATAAAAACGATAATTATCACTTTCTAAATAGCGTTCTAAGTTTAGAAATTAGCTGAAGTTTAGAAAGTCGGGCCTTGGGTGAAAAAATTTGTTCTAGGATATATCGGATAAAAACGATAATTATCACTTTCTAAATAGCGTTCTAAGTTTAGAAATTAGCTGAAGTTTAGAAAGTCGGGCCTTGGGTGAAAAAAATTTGTTCGAGGATATGTCGGATAGAATCAGGAAAATACTGTATCAGTTTTGCCAAGCGGCAAATTCAAAGCTCAAATGTGATTTTTTTCCATAAAGCCGCGAGAAAAGCACCCCTTATTGAATTGACCATTGCAACGGGCAAGAATTGAATGTCATGAAGTAGAGAAATGTGGCTCTGAGTGAGCGATGACGAAAAATTGTGAATGTTTATTCTTTGACCGTCAAAAACAAAGACTGTCAAATAGCCACCGCTAGTGTTAATGACAAATAAACCAGATGTGTGACGTGAAGACGAATGTAAATAACCATACTGCCACAATTCGCATGACCAAGGTGTGTTCAGACACAGACAAGAAGAGGTCAGATAGTTCCACGACAATCGTGTCCATTGTGGTGCAAATTAATGCTAATAGCCTTATCAATGCCTCATTAGCATTAACTTGAAGCACAAGAAAACTCCTACATACTCACACTTTTTACTTTAATAAAAACACTTGGGAATATACAGATTACAACAGAAACGTTGTATCAGCCTTTTTTCCGACATATTCTTGGAAAAGTTTGCGGGACTTCATCTCACGCACTTCACATTTCACGGTGAACACACAGCCTGGAGATGGCAGCCTGGCCGGCAACACTTTTGATAGGGCCAATGGATTAATTTGGAGGTACTATCTCGTCGGTCTATTGGACAAGTCACATTTCAGCATTGGCTTTTAGAACTTGCTTCTGGGGAAAACTGATAGTATTTTCCAGGTTCTACAAGACTGCTCCTACAAGCTCACACTTTTCCCCTTGAAACACTAGGGAATATACAGATGACAACAGAAATGGTGTACCAACGTTTTTATCCGATATATCCTTGGAAATTTTTTGAATGATCCAATCTTTTACTGTGAGTACGCAGCTGGGAGATGGCGGCCTGGCCGGCAACACAATTGATAAGACCATTAGCATAAATTTGCATTAATCAGCACAAATGGACGCGATCGTTGTGGACAAAGATAATCTCAACACACCTTGGTCATTTAAGTTTGGCAATATGGTCACTTTTATTTACATTCGTCTTCACGTCACACAGCTGGTTTATTTGCAATATACACTAGCCGGGAGGTTGCTTGACAGACCTTGAAAAACAAACATTTACAATTTTTCTTCACAAATTTTGTTTTAAGCTGACTCACTGTCATATTTCTCTACTTCGTAACATTATACTTCTTGCCTAATGCAATGAGCAGAAGGTATAGTATCTCGGGCATCACATTTGAGATTTCGATTGTAAAACTTACTTCAGGGGAAAACTGATAGTATTTTCCTGGTTCTACAATAATGCTGCTACAAGCTCGCAGATTTTCATCCGATTTATTCTGGAAAAAAGTTTCACTTCAGGCCCGGATTTCTTAATGACGCCATATTTTACTGCGAGCACGCAGCTGCCAGGTGATGGCAACCACAGGGGCAACACGTTTGATAAGGCCATTAGCATTAATTTGCATCATTACTTAATCTGCTCCTGTCGTGGAACTAAGATAATCCCAACACACCTTGGTCATTTGAACTGTGGCAGTCTGGTTACTTTTACGGTATTTACATTTGTCTTCAAGACACACAACTGGTTTCAACCTAAGACCTAAGACCCGACTTTCTAAACTTCAGCTAATTTCTAAACTTTGAGCGCTATTTAGAAAGTGATAATTATCGTTTTTATCCGATATATCCTTGGAAAAAATTTTCAACCTAAGGCCCGACTTTCTAAACTTCAGCTAATTTCTAAACTTAGAACGCTATTTAGAAAGTGATAATTATCGTTTTTATCCGATATATCCTTGGAAAAAAATTTCAACCTAAGGCCCGACTTTCTAAATTTCAGCTAATTTCTAAACTTAGAACGCTATTTAGAAAGTGATAATTATCGTTTTTATCCGATATATCCTTGGAAAAAAGTTTTCAACCGAAGGCCCGACTTTCTAAACTACAGCTAATTTCTAAACTTAGAACGCTATTTAGAAAGTGATAATTATCGTTTTTATCCGATATATCCTTGGAAAAAAATTTTTTAACCTGGGGCCCGACTTTCTAAACTTTCTAAACTACAGCTAATTTCTAAACTTTGAGCGCTATTTAGAAAGTGATAATTATCGTTTTTATCCGATATATCCTTGGAAAAAAATTTTCAACCTAAGGCCCGACTTTCTAAACTTCAGCTAATTTCTAAACTTAGAACGCTATTTAGAAAGTGATAATTATCGTTTTTATCCGATATATCCTTGGAAAAAATATTTTAACCTGAGGCCCGACTTTCTAAACTTTATAAACTACAGCTAATTTCTAAACTTTGAGCGCTATTTAGAAAGTGATAATTATCGTTTTTATCCGATATATCCTTGGGAAACTTTTTCCACTCCAAGCCCGACTTTCTAAACTACAGCTAATTTCTAAACTTAGAACGCTATTTAGAAAGTGATAATTATCGTTTTTATCCGATATATCCTGGAAAAAAATTTCAACCTAAGGCCCGACTTTCTAAACTTCAGCTAATTTCTAAACTTAGAACGCTATTTAGAAAGTGATAATTATCGTTTTTATCCGATATATCCTTGGAAAAAATTTCCAACCTAAGGCCCGACTTTCTAAACTTCAGCTAATTTCTAAACTGAGAACGCTATTTAGAAAGTGATAATTATCGTTTTTATCCGATATATCCTTGGAAAATTTTTTTTAACCTGGGGCCCGACTTTCTAAACTTTCTAAACTACAGCTAATTTCTAAACTTTGAGCGCTATTTAGAAAGTGATAATTATCGTTTTTATCCGATATATCCTTGGGAAACTTTTTCCACTCCAAGCCCGACTTTCTAAACTACAGCTAATTTCTAAACTTAGAACGCTATTTAGAAAGTGATAATTATCGTTTTTATCCGATATATCCTGGAAAAAAATTTCAACCTAAGGCCCGACTTTCTAAACTTCAGCTAATTTCTAAACTTAGAACGCTATTTAGAAAGTGATAATTATCGTTTTTATCCGATATATCCTTGGAAAAAAATTTCCAACCTAAGGCCCGACTTTCTAAACTTCAGCTAATTTCTAAACTGAGAACGCTATTTAGAAAGTGATAATTATCGTTTTTATCCGATATATCCTTGGAAAAATTTTTTTAACCTGGGGCCCGACTTTCTAAACTTTCTAAACTACAGCTAATTTCTAAACTTTGAGCGCTATTTAGAAAGTGATAATTATCGTTTTTATCCGATATATCCTTGGGAAACTTTTTCCACTCCAAGCCCGACTTTCTAAACTACAGCTATTTTCTAAACTTAGAACGCTATTTAGAAAGTGATAATTATCGTTTTTATCCGATATATCCTTGGAAAATTTTTTTCAACCTAGGGCCAGACTTTCTAAACTTTCTAAACTACAGCTATTTTCTAAACTTAGAACGCTATTTAGAAAGTGATAATTATCGTTTTTATCCGATATATCCTTGGAAAAACTTTTCAACCTAAGACCCGACTTTCTAAATTTCAGCTATTTTCTAAACTTAGAACGCTATTTAGAAAGTGATAATTATCGTTTTTATCCTATATATCCTTGGAAAAAAATTTCAACCTAAGGCCCGACTTTCTAAACTTTCTAAACTACAGCTAATTTCTAAACTTTGAGCGCTATTTAGAAAGTGATAATTATCGTTTTTATCTGATATATCCTTGGGAAACTTTTTCCACTCCAAGCCCGACTTTCTAAACTACAGCTAATTTCTAAACTTAGAACGCTATTTAGAAAGTGATAATTATCGTTTTTATCCGATATATCCTGGAAAAAAATTTCAACCCAAGGCCCGACTTTCTAAACTTCAGCTAATTTCTAAACTTAGAACGCTATTTTGAAAGTGATAATTATCGTTTTTATCCGATATATCCTTGGAAAATTTTTTTAACCTGGGCCCGACTTTCTAAACTTTCTAAACTACAGCTAATTTCTAACCTTTGAGCGCTATTTAGAAAGTGATAATTATCGTTTTTATCCGATATATCCTTGGGAAACTTTTTCCACTCCAAGCCCGACTTTCTAAACTACAGCTAATTTCTAAACTTAGAACGCTATTTAGAAAGTGATAATTATCGTTTTTATCCGATATATCCTTGGGAAACTTTTTCCACTCCAAGCCCGACTTTCTAAACTACAGCTATTTTCTAAACTTAGAACGCTATTTAGAAAGTGATAATTATCGTTTTTATCCGATATATCCTTGGAAAAAATTTTCAACCTAAGGCCCGACTTTCTAAACTTCAGCTAATTTCTAAACTTAGAACGCTATTTAGAAAGTGATAATTATCGTTTTTATCCGATATATCCTTGGAAAAAAAATTTCAACCTAAGGCCCGACTTTCTAAACTACAGCTAATTTCTAAACTTTGAGCGCTACTTAGAAAGTGATAATTATCGTTTTATCCGATATATCCTTGGAAAAAAATTTTCAACCTAAGACCCGACTTTCTAAACTTCAGCTATTTTCTAAACTTTGAGCGCTATTTAGAAAGCTTACCTGTGTGCAGGACAAGCGCCGCGCCCACTATTGGGCTTAGGGCCTGCGTCGTTATTATTTTCGTCAAACGTCTAAATATTTTAAATTCTCTATGCTGCCATTCGTATGCATATATATGTTGCAAAACACATCCATGTTTCTAAAACACTTATTCAGAATCTGATAAATTTCTTGATACCTCATTTGGTTGCACAGTCATTCTGTGACCTTACAATTATGTTCAATGGAGTAGCCACGATAGAGAACTGTTTATTTCAATCATTCAGCACCGAGGTGGTAACAAAAGAACTGCATGCAAAGCACGTACGCGTTGTTTGTACCAATGCTCCTGGTGAATAGCCATGGGTACCACTGTATGTAGCTGGTGACCTATATATTAAAGTAGCTCTGCATGGCAGGGCTGTGTGTGGTGGGAGGCCGTATAACGCCGGTAACACACAGCCCTGCCATGCAGAGCTATATATTAAAGGAGGGTTCAGTTATTGTTGCCAGGGGTTAGCCAGTAAATTCTTACTGTAGTTAAGTATAAGTAGCGTGGACGAAAATAAAATGCTAAATCCCCATTAAAATATATTGATCAAAAGGAAATTACTTTATTCACTTAAGTCCTAAGGTAAAATGCGCCTCAGGGACAGATATTCGGGTTCTCAAACTTGTTTAAGGGAGGCACCGTAGACCAGTGGTTAGGGTAAGGGACTCACTATCGGATCAAATTGTAAAGAAGTGTTCCTAGGTGTTCTGAATCAGGATTAAGGGGAACTTCAGGCCACAGTACGCGTAGATGGATGTAGATCATGCCAGGTGACACAGGAATTAACGTTGCGCTCGAAACTTTATTTCCCCAGGTCAGCCTGATGGCTGCCTGGGGCAACTCTTAGCTCCGAGAGCCTGGAGATATGCTCACTCCAAGGCCCCCAAAGTCTGACTCCCCAAATTTACAATACTTTGTCGACAAGAAAACTTGCCAACGCTAGTTTCACAATGATTAATACGTAGTATGCATGAGACATGTCACAACACCATTGTTTTAAATCCAAGCTGTGAAAATATGAAAAGCGATACTTAACAGCTACAGTTCTGATAAAAGTTCGACTACATTGTCTTTCTATTGTCCAACCTTGCGTGAGACATTTCATGCATAATCATAGGAATTCACGAGACATGCGGGTGCCTGGAATGGCGTTGCCATTGAATTTAAACAGAAGAGACTTGAAAATGTAAATTTGCCGCCAATTTTGAAGAATTACACCTCCGGTAAATCGTGGGAATTCAAGCCCAAGTGGCGAAATGTTGAAATTTGGCGAATTACTAGAATGAAGATTTACAGTAACTGATACAAACTATAGAAACATGATATCGTTCTTTCTCCCACAAGGCTTGCCCTCAAGCCTTATAAAAGGTGTCTCAAATATGGATAGAATACAAAAAAATTACATTTACACAAAATACACAAGGAAAGTACAGAATTTCAGAAGAACATCAAGTGGAAAGTACAATTTTTTTTTTGTAATTAGAAATATGACATCGTTCTTTGAAAATAATCGAATAATGTATGTGTTGCAGTGCTGATAGCAGATGTACTATTATACAAGCTGTATCGGGCAATGTCCGCGGTTATGTTTGTGATCAAAAGTTTCTCCCAGTAAGATCCGTTTCTAGAACAATTTCAATTACCATATTGACGATGTTCAAATTAAAAACTAGCTATTCAACTCTCCAACCCCCCAACCCTTCGTATCGGGGACGTCTTACGCGTAGCACTGCAGCGTCGGTAATTCTCGTAGCTCTATAATTATCTTCACTTAATAAAAAACACTCCCAACCCCCAAACCAACCCGCGTAGATGAGGCTTCGTATAAAATAAAGACAAACGAGTATAAATAATTAGATTTCTCTGTTGAACAATACCAATATTTGGAATTAAAGCGAGTCTACTATACTAACTATTTGACCACAAAAACCCTCGAACAATTGTCAAATTCAGTTCGCAGACAAAACACGCAGTTCCAACGATCATACACAGTTCTCTTGTTCAACTTCGACAAATCTCGAATCTGCTCACCCTTCAAAATCTTAATACTGTTATCTTCTCATGGTTGATCTACCTTGACGTGTTCTTCGCTAGCTTCCTTGGGTTGAATGATTCAGCTTGCCTCTGTAAATATCAACTTAACTCCTGTAATTTTTTTCGGTCTGAACTCTGCATTCTCCATCCTCTTTGTCATCCGCGGAATTTCACTCAGGTGTCCGGGAGCGACTCGCTTCTCGCAGTTCTATCGGGAAATTCCATTCAGCTTTGCTGTGAGAGGCTTCGTTTTCTTCGTTTTCGGGGAATCATGCAGCTCAGATTTTGGCAGAACGACTCGCTTTGCAGCTCGAGGCTCGACCAAACACCACATTTGGTCGATATTGCAACCGGGTTTTAGTTCTCCACCATATCAAATTGTAAGGATTGTAAGGAAGTGCTCATGCTGTTCTGAATCAGGATTAAGGGGAACTTCAGACCACAGTACGCGTAGATGGAGTAAATATATAGATCAGGCGACACAGGAATTAACGTTGCGCTCGAAACTTTATTTCCCCAGGTCAGCCTGATGGCTGCCTGGGGCAACCCTTAGCTCCGAGAGCCTGGAGATATGCTCACTCCAAGGCTCCCAAAGTCCGACTCCCAAATTTACAATACTTTGTCGACAAGAAAACTTGCCAACGCTAGTTTCACAATGATTAATACGTAGTATGCATGAGACATGTCACAACACCATTGTTTTAAATCCAAGCTGTGAAATATGAAAAACGATACTTAACAGCTACAGTTCTGATAAAAGTTCGACTACATTGTCTTTCTATTGTCCAACCTTGCGTGAGACATTTCATGCATAATCATAGGAATTCACGAGACATGCGGGTGCCTGGAATGGCGTTGCCATTGAATTTTAAACAGAAGAGACTTGAAAATGTAAATTTGCCGCCAATTTTTAAGAATTACACCTCCGGTAAATCGTGGGAATTCAAGCCAAGTGGCGAAATGTTGAAATTTGGCGATTACTAGAATGAAGATTTACAGTAACTGATACAAACTATAGAAACATGACAGGAGGATGGTGAGTTCGAGACCCGATTCAAGTCCCGGTAGATCCAGAGTAGCGGATTCACTGTCGGAGGACGGTGAATTCGAGACTCTAGCTCGGTGTTGTGCCCTTGCCTTGAGCAAGGCACTTTACTCCTCAGTGCTCCATTGGGTAGTGGGTTTTATGGGTACTTAATCCTGTAAATGGGCAAGCACCCGTTGGATGGATGGGCTAAATAAATAATAAATTATTCCACTCTTGCGGGGTTCATTTTAAAGCTCTTGGTATTAGAAAACTCTTCGCCGTCTTATTTTTTTTCGAAAATCGAATTTTACTCCATAGGTGTCAGCAATTTTGAATTTCAAATTTTGGTAAATCTTGAGTAATTTGTTCTCTGGTAACAAAATTTGCACTGAGACTCCCAATTTTTATTAGTGATTATGAAAGATAATTGTTCAAAGATTCCTCGAGGAAAGTTTGAGCAAAAGTCTAAATCTTTCACTTTCTAGGTGCATACTGCCGTCAACAAAGCTATCATTACTTTGTAAGGAAAAGAACAATATTTACAGACAGGACATGAGAAACAAATATCATATTTTGCAGCCCCCAAAAACATCAGATTCAATAAAACTTTTATGAGCTCCCTTCACTATCAAATAAGGCTACAATAACAGACAAATTACTTTAAATATTTATATTAGCCCCTTGAATACAGTGTTTCAGAGAGGCACAATTAGAGACAGTCATTTGGCAAGCACGTAATCGAGGCACTTAGGTCTGTGCTCCGACTGAGCATGGTGTAGGTATGTGGGTCCACGCCTTGCACGATTGCTGCTATTAAGCTGTGTTCGAAAATACTGGTGGGGAGGCTGCAAGCATTCTGTGATCAAAAATTTGAGGGGTGGTAGAGGGGGAGCTAAAGAGTTTTGTTCTGAAGATTTTTCGTTCCCTGTTCAATGAAATTCAATGACAAAATGAATAAATTATTTATGTCATCCGTGTTACAATATGTTACAATTAAACAAAATTTAGAACCATTTTGTCACATGTCATTACTTTTATTTCAAAAAAAATCTAAAAATGTATGAATAGCATTCAATTTCTATAGGTAAAAAACAAGTAGACCTTGTAACGGGGCATAAGCTGCAAATGTTTGATATATTTTTCCTATATTTTCTATATTTTTCTGTATTCATTGCATCAAATAGTTTCTTTGTGTCTCCCTATACAGCATGCTGAAACAGACAATATTCAGTCTGTCAACACAGTCTTTATATGAAAACACTATTTTCGATACTGAATTGGAGTCTAGACGGAAAGTCATTGTGAATAATACAGTGCATATTACACGTTACTCAGGCCGTGTTGGCAAGCTAAATAACGGACAGTTCAACATGAGCGAGTAGAACAAGAACCTAGATGTATACCCTGAAAAAATATTGTCAATATTATCAAAGCTAATGCAGCTACTGCCAAGTGGCAGTGTTAATGTCACTGCAAACCGGCAGTGACACAGATGTAGTTAAAGAAGAGTTTGGGTCATATGACGCTCATGACTTGTGCACAAGCTCAGGCCACTGAGCAAGACATGGAAGACCAGGAGAAGTAAGAGTTATCAGGGATTTTTAAATTTTAGAATAATCAAATAATAAAATAAAATATGGGATCACCATGGTTGATTTTTTACAAATGAACGATGAAAAATCCCAGTGTTGCACAAAAATCACGTAAAATCAATGTATAAAACCATTCATTGAAAGTTTGTGCAATGAATGAAATTTTCACAATCTCATCGTAAAATAACACAAAAAATAAAACTTTTAACAGTAAAGACTCTAATATATGAAAAGATGTGTAACTAAATGGAATTATATATTTTATAACAAATTTGACGTTATTACATCCAAAGTTTCAAAACGTTAATTTTGATGTAATATTGTAACCTTCCAGGATTGTCAACTTCGTAAAACTTTTAGTAACATAGCGGGGCCGCCTAGTACTGCTTTAACACACCTATAACAGACGTGCTAGACGGTTTACATCTGCAAATAACCTCAGAAAACCTTTGACTAGAGCGCCATCTTGAGTTCAAAGGTTTCATGACCAATATAGCATAGGATTTACTAACAAGACTGAAAGTTTTAGAGACACAAAATTTGCTTACGTTTTTTTTTTAATATAATAATAGATATGTCGAATAAAACTATACATTTTTCTACAGGTTACATGAGTTTGACAAGCACAAACAGGTTTGACACGTGACCAATACGAATGGTCGTTTTGGAATAGAAGCATGGGTTTTACCAACATGATTGAAAGTTATACAAAAACGAAAATAAGATTTTTACAGCACGAAATATTGTTAACAAAAAGAAAATGGTTTTACAAAAAGACAACATGTGTTTCACCAAGAAACTAGGGTTTTACACAAAGGAAATAAACAAAATTAGCCGTTTAAGAATATTGCAACACTTAGCTTGTCATACAATTCCTTGGATTACTTTATGAGAAAGCGATACAGAAAGCATAGTGTCCTAGCTGTCTGCTTGGCACAGTAACTCAGAATACACAGAGAAATTAATGCTTTTGTAAATAGATCGCGAAACTAAAGCTTAAGCTGAAACTCATCTCAGAAGTAAGGAAAGTTCCGAGATTGTTTAAAGTATATATCTCAAAGTTCTTTTTTTCATTAGACTGCATTCACAAATAGTGGTGGTGGTGGTGGGGAGGGGGGGGGCTGGAATAATCGTGGTTGAAATTTCATTTGTTTTCACAAAAATTCACAATTCACAAAAATTTACAAGTTTGGCTGTCTATATGATCAATTTTTTCAAGTCCCCCCACCCACCAAATTATCATATAGCCGCATATGTATTAGCGATGCAGCACAAAAAACAAGAAAAAAATGTATAGCTTAGTTCTGCGTGCAGATGTTTGACACAAACTTTTATCAGCAGTATCGGGAGCGATATTCCTAAGGCAAGTTCTTCAATTGAATTATTTTTAAAGGAATCAGTGGACCTTTTGGATTTATCAGTCAGAGTCGACTTGATTTAATCCTTGCCAGGTCAATGGCACTTGCTGAAGACCACATAAAATGACAATCATGAAAGAGTACGCAAATTGTGAATTCCTGGCTTCATTTTGCCAAATTGTGAAAAACTTAGCACAGAGACCTAAAAACTGAAGGTTACAATATTAGATCGAACGCTTTAATCTCTTGAACTTTGCGGTAATAATGACAAATTTTGTTCAAAAAATAAATAATTCCATATATATATATATCAATTTTTTGTTTAAATTTGAGTCTGTACTGTTTTAACTTTTACTTTGCTGTTATTGTACGATGAGAATGTAAACACGAACTTGAAATGAATGGTTTTATGTGATGATTTTTCAGTGATTTTCGTCAAAACGGTGACGTTTTGTCGTACATTTGAACAATATTGAGCATGGTGACCCTATATTGTTTCTTTAGTATTTTAATATTCCCATATGCAATAATTCATAAATCTCTGATAACTGTCGAGTCTTGCGGTCTTCCATGTCTTGCTCTTGGCCTTTTCTTATGCACAAGTATGTTTCACTGTCATGAGCGCCAAATGTCCCAAAGTCTTCTTCAACTACATCGAGAGTCGAAGCTATTACTGTCACTGCTGGTATGCAGTGACAGTGACACAGTCCGAGGCCAGTATCTACATTAACTTTAATTGTGATAGTATTTTGTACAACAGGGTTTTTGTTCTACTCCTAACAGTATGTTGAACTGTGTACGTGTACCGTGCATTTGTATCATTAACAAATGACTCTAAGTCTTGACGATATTTATATGTATAGGCTTTGTTGACAGTCTGAATATTGTGTGTTCTAGCATGCTGTCGAGACAGCAAGAAACTATATTTGATACATTGCAAATAAATACTGAACAAATTATCAACAAATGAAGCTCCTGCCCTGTTACAAGGCCAACTTGTTGCTTTTACGAAAAATGGCATTGATTTCATACATTTTTTTTCAAGATCAAAGTCATGAAATGCGACAAAATGGTTCTATATTTTGTTTAATTATGACTGACATTAGAATCATTGGATGACATTAAAATGTTAGGAACCAAAAAATGTTCAGGTCTCTCCTTACTGGCAGAGCAACATTTTCAAGTTGTCTTGTTATCCCCTGAATTTTCATATCCCCTTGAATTCATCCAGCCACCCCACCACCATTTTTGTGTGCAGCCTTACCTGCACACCAGGCAGGTGCTGTGCAAAATTACCAGCCCAACACAATTATTACCTGCACAAGCCAAGTTCATGAGTCTTTTCAGTACACATCGTCTTGAAACTAGTGCATGATCATTCAAATATATCTCGGGAAATATGTATGTCCGATTTCATTATCATTTTGGGCATAATGATTAAATGGTAAACCTAAGCTCTCCATTGACGACAAAGTTGGCAATATTGAACAGTACAACAATTTTTATCGGTCATTCAGGATTCAAAATTGTTAAATGTTCTATTCACTGTTACACGTAGCCCACATTCACAAACAGCGTCTATGCAGGTAACATGACGGGTACTTTTGTTATGTTAAGACCACGCCTATATTTTCTGTTTTTTTCTTTCTACAATTAATGCCGATGACTGGCTACTGGCCAGGTTATCTCGATAAACATTTACAGACATCAAAAGACCTTTACTATTTTGCAATCCTTCTAATCTCTTTATAGCCGTTTGAACATCTCCCTGTCTAACTTCTTCCCCCGTCATCACTTTTCATGGATGTTATTTTATTCTTCTGTGACATGGTCGCAGTGTGTTTACGTTCTCTGTTACGACACTTCATGCAGCTGGATGTTCAAGTGATCCTTCATTACTTACCTTGCTTCATCACCATCACGACTGTTTCCACATTTCCATCCACTACCCTACCTTTCTTAGGCTATCTGAGTGTTGTGTTCACTTCTGTCGAAGTTTTTGCGACGTTGAAATTGAAAAAGACCCTTGTTCATTGAAGCACATGAAGACGTGAACACACGACGACGCGAATAATTCTTTGGTTCCCTTGCCCATTTACAAACAGGTTTGGGTATGTTCGTAAGCTTTTTAAGTTAGTATAACGCTGCCAGCCAGCGGAAGTAATGGGCCGGCAAAAAGCCTGTGCGATATGCATGCTGTTGTGGGCAAATTATGATAATTTATCCTCTGCCGTCACACATGACTTGAAAGTTCGTGAGCTTTGGTGGGATTTGAGTTGCACCTGCAGAAGGATACTGGCCTGATGATGCGGAAGTTGATCAACGAAAGAGTTGTTAAACTTATATTCTGGTTCCCCGTCACATTGCTACCGCTTGCTGCGCTATGCTTACTAAATTTACTCAGATATATTGCTTCAGACTCACTTGTTGGCTGGTAAAGGTGTTCTTGTTACTTGCATATTTTTGCAGCCCTTTCAGAAAATATTTGCCATCGACTCCAGGGTATCTTTTCACACATTCTCATGGAGGACAAACCGTGCATTTGGTTACTCATTTGTGCCGATATACCCAACAACCTTTGACTGTGCACAGTAAAGTCTTTGGCCGTAAGCTGCTATGCCATTTTCATTGCTCATAACACGGTCCTTTTGTGGAGGGACCGTGCTCACAACCATCAGAGCAATTTTATGTAAATTGCATGAGGTGCTACGATTGTCGAACAACAGATTGTGTGACTCTGATCATCTGTGATGAATCCTCTATTATGCCCTGAGTGTGAGGAAAAACGTTTTCCTGGCACTATTCATAGACGTTGAAAACATCTCGCTCGATCCCGCTGCAAATGCGAATCATCGAGAAAGTAACAGGTCAGCTAGGCAGGTAAATCGGTGTTAGTGAATCAAACGAATGACAGCTGTTGAGAGTCGTCATCATCTTAACTTGCACTGATTCTGAACGAACTGTTCTGCTTACTTGTACATAAGGTGGATATGATGCCGAATTAGATTTTGTATAAGGTCTGTTGTGACGTTTTTACACCTGATATGAAAGATGACAATGATAACGCTTCCCAACGAAGGGCGTTATGTTACAGGGCTACCTTACAAGTCCTGAGAAAATTTGTCGAAACAACAAATTTGGCAATTTCTGCTTGCTTGCTTGTTATATTACAAATTTTAATACTTTTTGCAACAATATTTATTGTGTCCAACTATTGCGTGATTTTAATGCAACATCTATTTGCGGCTTAAATGTTGCACAACAATACCCTGCGCAGGTCTCGTTGAACACCCTAAGAAAACATAGATGTGGTTTAGTGATGGATGCTGTATACGTTGCGTTCAGGAAGTTGTAAGATGTGATTTTTGTCATCATGAACATATGTCTTATTCTCTGGACAACTGTTGGCGGTAGGCGAGACTTTTTGAGAAATGTTATATATGAATATTTTTCTTTCCTCTGCACAGGAAGACGCAAAACAAACCTGCTGCTTTGATTGTATGTGAACGATGGGAATGCGCTCTTCAAGGGGGTGTGGCTGGCGCAGTGTCAATTCTTACACAGCTCTTTCAAGCCATTGGAATGGTGGTCCACTGTACTTTGTTGAAGACAAATCCAACAGTGAACAAGGAGGCAAAAGATCGTGGAATAAAGCTGTGTTTGCCTTGCGAAGTGGTTGGGCTACAATTGGACGCTTTAGAACCAAAGTCAGATTGGTTGATGGAACATGACAATTTCTTCCCTGATATGAGAGCCATAGAGAATGTAGCTTTGGTGGTTGGATTCGAGTTGATCTCTTCGGGTCATGCAATACGAATAAAACGTGACCTCTTTCCAGATGCAAAAATCCAAATTGTGAATCTATGGAGCCACGATCTAATATCTGAACGCTTTCTTGGCTTGTCTACTGACACATTCTGTAAACGTTCAGTCTTCCTTGAAAAGGAATTTAAATCTGCCGATGTGATATCCTCGATTGGATTAAATGCCTTCGAATTCATTAGACAGAGATTTATTGATGTTAATACTGCAAGCGGCAAACACTTCAGGCTGTCTCCTGTGCCCGAAGGAAAATATTTCAATCTTTCTCCCCCTGTGGCAGAGCTGAATGGGCTCATCCATATATGCTCTCTCCTTGATAAACATGATGCCGATAGTCTGGACAAACACATATACCTGGCCAATGTAATGAAAGAAGTTACTGAGAGCTTTGTAAAGATGTTTACCAAGCCACCAAAGTGGAAGATACTTGGGGTACCTCCTAGTAAGGAAAGTGAAATAAAAAAACGTTTACAAAAACACACAAAACTTGAAGTGACCTGCTTCTCGACAACATCACTGAAAGAATTTGAATGTGAACTGCAAACTTCACACCTTGTTCTCATTCCCCCGAAGTCGGTCAACGTCCTAGATCTTGCTCTGACGTCGATGGCCATTGGAGTTCCAGTTTTGGCCCCAAAGGATTCTATTTGCCACAGCTTTGTTGAGGAGTTCATGGAAGAATTCGAAACCGACTTGCTTGTCAACATGAATGGCAATACAGCTGTGCTAGCAGAGACAATCATATACACGATTAAGAAACATGGCGCTGTGTTGAAAAAAATGAAGATAATCAAGCAGAAGTTAAGGAAGAAGTAATACCGAAAATCAAGGAAACCAATGATGTGTTTGTCAAATTTATGAAAACTAAACTGCAGATGGCAGAAGTGGACATTGAAACTGATCATCAAACCCCTAGAGGTAAATGTTCTAGTCATTATCTTGTATGTATTAGTATACCATTGCCACATGTTTCAAAATACCCTGATTCTCCACCATGATGAACAGAAAAATGTGGCTCTGGATGCAATTCACGCAGTATTTGAAGATGTAGAATTATATCATTATGCCTAATGTATGTATGAAGCCAAAGACATGATTAACTCACTAAGTGTTACAAACGTATGGTAATATACTACAGTTTCTGAATGTTACTGAAAGGATCGATTTCTACTTTCTAACTTGTTAGGTGTAAGTCATGACACAGAAATCATACCAGCTGACAGGGGTGATTCACAAACTGTAGAAGGAGATGGAGAGCAGATGCATATACAGCCTGATGAAAGTAGTCGGCACCAATGTTAGTTGTAATCATGTTGTTTCAATACCAAAACAGTCAACGTTAATTGAAGATAAGTTTAGTTGCGATATTGATATAAATAAACTAAAGAATATCAAAAATGGAAATGAAATCCTAATTCCATGATTTTTGTTGGAATGGAAATGAAATCTTAATTTCATGACTTTTTTGGAATATTCATTTTACATTTTGACTAACTTTGGTTTTACCTTTAACAAGTTGACAGTAGAAATTAGGAAGGTACTTTTAATTTGTAATTTTATTTTTGTGGTGTCAATGCCAAATGTCGGAAATATTTATTTGTGAAGGGCATTGCTTGTACATATTTGGGAAGTATTTAAGGAGATGAGTGTTGACATAGAATCAGTTTTGCTATCGTTACTGTAGTCTATGAAATAGAGCTCATTCAGTGAGTTTAGACAATGATGGGAAAAGTTTAAAAATGATTTTCTGCGATCTGGTGCATTTCGATGAATATGGCCAAGTGATAGAATTTAAAGAATGCTATGTTCTCTCAACAAAAATGTGTATAAATTTGTATATTCTCTACAGCTGCTGAAACACCAGATGTGGGCACCCCATCAGGAGATGAAGTATACTCATCAGAGCCAGCAACACAATGTTCAGCACGCCAAACAGATAAATGTAGTGAATGTAGGTATCTCATTACTGACATCAAAAATTAACTTCAGTCACAGCTAGCAGCTTTCTAGCAGGTTACGTTTCATAATTATGCTATGGTTTCAGATATTATAAAACATCTCGATCAAAGTTCATTCTACTGTATTACCTTTAAATGGCAGCATTAAGATAATCATTTATATCAACATTCAACATTACAAAAATAGACTGAAAACTATTATATGGTTACAGTCTGTTGGCCTGATGACATGATAAAAACAGGTCCATCAGTACATAATCCTTCCGACAATCAAATGTCAAAACATTATTTCCAACACAAAGCTTGGATTTTCAGTTATATTAAACATTCATTTGATTTGGCTTTGGACAGATTTGTATGAATATAGTAATGTCGTGTCAATCTTGTAACACATACAGCAAAACAAGATGAAAAGGGGAATACTGATGAAAGGAGAGCAAGTGAAAGAGCGGTGACTCAGGGTCAAACTCTGAAAAGGAAGAGACACTCAGGTGGGTCATGATATAATTGACAAATTTCTTTTGAAAAATAAATCATAATCATCCAATACAATATCCAATAAATACATGCAAATGTGGTATACAATTACTATTATAGTAATTGTTTTAATATCCCGAAGTTATTATAATAATAACTTCGGGATATTAAAACCTGCGCAGTCAATTTTCCACATCTATTTAAGACTTTATCAAGTGCCCAGTCAAAAAACTATTAATTCAGAAATTGTCTGCTCTGTATCCAGTGAATTAATGTATTAAGGGAACATTGATGTAACTATCAAACATGCTTTTTATTCCATGTCCAAATGAATGAATTAATGACTCTGCATGATGTGTTGACTGTGCAAATAACAATAAATCTTTTCAAATAGAATGAATTTGAAGAAAAAATACACGAAAATCCATGTTTACGCTAAATCACTTGGAAACATTTAAAAAATATCAACATATTGAGATAATCACATGTAAACGTCGAAAATTAAACAACATTTTGAGATGGAAATTCAACATTTGAGATGGAAACTAACTTTTCGTTATAAATTTGGCAGGAGAGAGCGAAAAGGATGACACTGATTCAGATAACTCAGACACGACAAGTACATCTTCAGCATTGTCAAGTGAACAAGGACGCAATAATTGTGAGTATCATTAGGAACACTTCAATCTTTGTATAGTGCTGTATTGAGTTAATGTTTTTGTAATTTAGCTGTTGCTCAATATTTATGTCATGAGAGTTGTACCCAAAGTTTGCTCGATTCTGTTTGCTTGGTATGAATGCAGAGAGAAATGACTAATACTTGAGAGAACAACATATGTCATCTTGGACATAGGGTTGTAAATTCGGAATATCCGATCTGTCATTCCAACATGGTGCCCTTAGTTAATAAAAGGTACGCTTAAATCTTTGCCACTTGACATTTCGATTTACGTTTGTTTTCTTCACAATCAATCAACAGGCGAAGTTAAAGTAAAACTTGGAATCGAAGGTGTTGTATTGGTGAAAGGCAAATCAGTGAAAGATGTGGAGCGTGCCCTCTTTCCACCAAGGAGGCGGCGAACTGCAATGGCGCTGAAACGTAAAATACGGAAGTTAGAAGAAAAGGCAGCAAAGTTTAGAGATGTAGAAGTTGAAATGGCAAAGGAAAGAGCTAAAATTCAGGCCAAGTTAAACAAGCTACATAAAGAACTTGAAGTCGTTGACACCGAGACAGGCAGTATTTCATTCATAATGAAATGCAAATCACTGGAAGCACTGGAATGTCTGATGTCAGAGTATAGCAGTGGACGACTGCTGAATATGATGGCAGACATACTGGTCACACCAAAAGTTATGAACAAACTAGGTGTGATGTACCTTTCTCTGCAAGTGATCATAAACATGGAAGAATACCAGCTCTGTAAGAAAGAACTACTTGCCTTGCAAGGTACGTAAAAGATGCCAAACTTACTGTGTAAAAAGCTTTTGAAAGCTGGCAATGAACTTGTTGCCTGCCAATTTCCATACATGACAATATTTGCTTTTGGGAACAATAGTTTATTTGTAATATTGGTAAATTATATCCCGCATTTACTGTTACATGGGCACGTCATTATACCTTATATTGTTTTACTAATTCTTTATGAATGCCTTGTACAGATTCAAAGAGAATGAAATCACGCAGAAACAGTGTTTCATCAGTCTACGAGATCAAGTCAAGGAAGCCCACCATGTCAGATTTAAGCCCAGTATCTCCACATCTACATCTAATCATTTCAAGCCAAGAACATGGGCGACCTACTGTTCACTCATTACTAGGTTCTTCAGCGGTTGCGTCGGAGCAGGGTGTGACTGCGCTTCTTCGGAGGACTGGTGTATGTGTGTTTTCTCGGAGACATCAGCAGTTAAAGGAAAACAAGTTCAGATCAGTTGGAAAAGTCATCACTCTGCAGGGAATGGAGTCTGACAGGTTAAACATATTGCGGTCACATAAACATCGGCGAGATCAAGACAAAACACAGAGTGATAATCAAGAACATTCTCTTCTCATGGAGAAAATTCAGCTGAAGCGGGGGAAGGAATCCACAGCAGAACGTGGTTATGAAACTGCTAAGAAGAAGAACAAGCTGTCAGAAAAAATCACAGAGCTTGACCATCAGAAAGCCAAATTATCAGAACAGATGAAAGACAAAGACAAAGAGCTGGCATCCCTTCTATTACAATTGGGCCAAGTCGAGAAAGGTAAGATTTTGTTGATCTCCATGGCTAGTTTGTCAATACTTATTCCAGACAGCCTTGTACTGTATCACCACACACACACACAACACACACACACACACACCACACATACATGTGAAGGTGCGAACCGTGGACTTTGGTATGCAACCTCCAACTGTGGACATTTTTATTTAAAGGCCTAGGCTATTAATATTGCAATGACATAACCAACGAATGAAGACAATCTTGCTGAATTAGCAGTTTTTTGAAAATACCTTGTTTTACTAATGTGAATCTTTACATAGACAGTGTGGACACACCCAATATACACATTTTGTACAAACAACTATACAACTGTGGACACACAGTTGGCTTCAACTGTGGACACACAGTTGGCTTCAACTGTGGACACACAGTTGGCTTCAACTGTGGACACAAACTTGATAAGCTGCTATTCAACTGTGGACACTGCCCAACAACATTTGAATGCAACTGTGAGTGCAAAATCCTACAGCCATTTTGATGGACAACTCAAATATGGTTTACATCTGACAATACCGGTAGTATGGCATTAGAAATTCAGATACTTTAGAGGTTAAAGCAACAGTGTCGTCACATAGGCATGTGTCAAACCAGAGTCTCTGGTGATGCTTGATCGTACCAAGCGCTATGCAAACTATTTATTCCACAAGCTGTAAATATTTTTAATGCAAATTTTAACAGAGGAATGAAGTATCCCATGTCAATTTACTTTGTTTTTATGGTTTGTGATGTTGTACTGTTTTACACGTATTTTAGCTTTTTAATTTGTGATTTAAATTGTTTTTTTAGTGTTGTCAAGCAGGCGTTTAAATTTCCCTATTTTAGGGATTTAATAAAGTTTTTATCTTATCTTATCTTATCTTATCTTATCTTATCTTATCTTATCTTATCTTTAGTATACAATTAGGGGTGTACAAAATGAAGATCGAAGACCCCTGAATTTTCATTATAGGGACAATGCAATGTGGCAATCTTACCCGAAAAGACGAATCAAACTGTTTACTATTTAGTACACCGTTAATATCCTGTTTCAGACATAATACCCCCAAATTACTATAGCAATCCGAGTCAGACTGGATACTCGGCTATGCGACATAACATAACAGTGGCCATTAACATTTTATAAAACACAGTACTCGCAATCAAAATGAAATTCAGCCAATACCGACTAAATATGGCCCTTATATATACTGGAGCTATCACAGGTCTTAGTTTTGTACTTTTTAGTTTGCCACGTATAATGTAGGGAAGCAAGCCACAATCATCGGTTTGGATTCGATTCTCCAAAAGACGCAATTATTTTAAGTTTTAATGTTTCACAAGGCCATTTTCAATGACTTTCTCGATGTATAATTTACTTCTTCACTAATTGAATCAATCCCAACGAAATATGGACGATTATTACGAGAGATATGGCAGGGTCTTCGTGTTGTACATTTGGACCTGAAAAATGTCCAAAAGATTAGGTTATTTTGAAACTACGTCGAAAGTTACATGTAGTCCAAACTTTATTTTCGGTAAGGAATTGACTTCCGCCCACCGTTCTTGACAAAATAAGCCATTAATGGTGAAATAATACCCTTAAATACTGGAAATATCGCAGGTCTTCGTTTTGTACTTTTTAGTTTGCTATGTATAATGCTGGAAGGCAGGTCTTTAGGGTCTTGTTTTGTACATTTGCCCAATACTATTAGTAGGTTGTCATTAAACTATGTGAAATGTGACTCCACATACCGGCAATTGTACCTTTGACTTTGAGGGGTATAATGTACGAAAGCATCCCACTAGCATCGGTTTTGGATTGTTATTCTCAAATTAACACAATTATTTTTGTTTTATTTGCCCGTTTTTGATACTGTTATGGATATATAACTTACTCGTTCACGATTTGAATAAATCCCATCATAATATGGCACTTTGTTTACATTAGATATGACCTGAAAAATGCCCATAATAAGTACGTATTTTTTCACCTGCTCTACATTTCAAATGCTGTGTATAATAAGCCTAAAAGGTAATATCTGAAATGTATCAAATTCTTTTTGGCAGGACTTTGTAATCACATGTGTAAAGTTTATTTTCCTGTAAATATTTTGCAATCTTTCAGAAGCTGTACCTAGCAGTAAATATAACGTTACCAGGCATGCATACTCTGTTAGTTTTCGCAAGTGTTGTCTTTTAGATCGCCAAAGCAATTATTTTAATCACCATTGGGTGTGTTTTTAACATTTAAAATGAACTAGGACTCACATGCTTCTTCGACATCACGTTGAGTTAAGAGTTGTCTTGTTTAATAGTAAACTATGTGCACCATGGTCATTTTGAATCAATTTACATGTGATGTCTATGAGGCCCCAGTCGGTGGTTTTAAACTTCTGGCATAGGATTTGGTTTATGAATCTTAACCTCAATTTTTAAAATATTTAAAGTTTTATGGGGGTTAATGTTGGTGTTGTTTTTCAGGAAGGGGTTGTTTTGGATAGAGCAATGGATATGCATTTACTTATTCATTATGAAAACCAAATAAAATATTGCCGTTTTGTACAGGAAATATGATGATTATTTGCTTTGTACATGTGGATACATAATGTGGTGGGTTGCTATACAACTGTGGACACTCAGCATGGTGGATTGCTATATAAGTGTGGACACACATTGTTGGAAGCCTGCTATACAACTGTGGACACACAGCTTGGTGGGTTGCTATATTAACTGTGGACTTATAATGTTGGTGGGTTGCTATACAACTGTGGACACACACTGTGGTTGGTTGCTATACAACTGTGGACACACAACTTGGTGGGTTGCTATATTAAGTGTGGACACACAATGTTGGTGGGTTGCTATACAACTGTGGACACACACTGTGGTGGGTTGCTATACAACTGTGGACACACAACTTGGTGGGTTGCTATATTAACTGTGGACACACAATGTTGGTGGCCTGCTATAAAACTGTGGACACACCCTGTGGTGGGTTGCTATATTAACATTGGACACACACTGTGGTGGGTTGCTATACAACTGTGGACACACACGATGTTGGTGGGCTGCCTAACAACTGTGGACACACTGTGGTGGGTTGCTATACAACTGTGGACACGCAACTTGGTTAGTTGCTATACAACTGTGGACAAACAATGTTGGTGGCCTGCTATACAACTGTGGACGCACCCTGTGGTGGGTTGCTATATTAACATTGGACATACAATGTGGTGGGTTGCCATACAACTGTGGACACACACAATATTGGTGGCCTACTATACAACTGTGGACACACACTGTGGTGGGTTTCTATACAACTGTGGACACACACGATGTTGGTGGGCTGCCTAACAACTGTGGACACACTGTGGTGGGTTGCTATACAACTGTGGACACGCAACTTGGTGGCTTGCTATATTAACTGTGGACACAGTGTTGGGGGTCTGCTGTACAACTGTGGACACACAACTTGATGCTTCGCTAGTTAACAGTGGACACAATTTATATTTCTTTGAACCTGTTCAGCACTGGTTAATATACTGCTGCATGATGACAATTTGACCCCTGATATTTCAAAATGCTGATGCCAAGGCCTACTGCCTTTATTGCCATACCAGCCAAATGGAATAGAGAGAAGAGAATTTATTTTGATCCTCTGAATGGCTAGATATTAGACAAGCTCCTGTTTTTAATTGACAATGTGAACAGACAGGGGGGTGGACAGAAATTACTCATTGATCTGTCAGTAACATATGGCCAATATGGTGCAAATAGTGTGCTTTTGGCTGGCAATGTAAAAAAAAAACTTTGATGTGAGAGGTAGACCAGAACTGCAACCCAAAAGTAGCTCTGTAAACGCATGTATGCTGTATTTGCGTAATTTTGGGACATTCTTCTATGTTTTACACAAATATATAAACATTATGGGAAAACTTTAATTTCAGATGCCAGATGTTGTGTAACCTACCATTTTGAAAATTCCAGGGTAACATGATCAAAATTTGCATGTTTGGGGCAATTATTTAATTGCAATTCTAAAAGTAGTTACTGATAATTTAAGATGCCAGATGTTATAAAACATTTCCCCGACCTACCTAACCTTATACTTGATGAATTAAAATGCAAAAAAAAACTCTCCACATTTTGACAATTTTATATCACTCTACTTGGATGGCAAATGATGGCTTTTTGGTGATATTCTATGGAAATTAACAAATGTGTAAAAAAAAAATAAAGATTTCGATAAAGTGTTTTTTTTAGGGTTGTACCTAGGTAAATGGCATATTGATGCAGTCATACTAGGGGACAGCCAAAGTTTTACCAGGGTTCCCAAATCATTTACCAATGTACCCCATCCTTAGCAAAAACACATATGTTTTGGTCACAATTTTGTATAGTTATTGTAGTGATGACAAAAGAGTTGCACATTGTTAGGTCAATTATTTTATGGCGATTCCAAAAATATATGGTTACAGAGGGCAATCTTTGATATTTTAAGAAGTCAGCAGTCATTGTCACATGTCCACCCCTACCCCCAGTTAAAGGCTGCCTCCAACTGAGGACAGGCAACAGCTTAGTCTGTCATAATGGCAGTACTGCCTGAATTATAAGTCCAGTGATTTATGAAGTCAGAAATTAAAGTTGAGGATAACTGATAATTAATCTAAAGCTCTACTTTTTTGATGAAATGAGAAAATTAGAATTTCCAAATTGTCTGTTGACCAGTACATCCCAGAAGGATCAATAAATGTGATGATGTGATGAGATACAGTTATTTGCACATAAAATGTTGAGTTAAAGAAATGCATATGATATTGTAACACACCTCATCCGCAGTCTGTGTTCTCATTCATCAATTGATAGTCACGTGGTATGCATTCTTTTGCGCTGATCCATGTAAACGTCGTCATCAGGCATCAGTTGTCGGAACTGTTGCCCACAGGGCATCAGTTCCAAAAAATGATGCCGGAGCGCTTCAAAAATGACATATTGGGCATGCCCGAACTGGAAAGTAAACAAACATGCCGTCCCGGACGAGTGAAATGAAAGTGGAGATATTTCTCGGTCCTGCTTTCTTATGCATGACTGCGAATGAGGTGTGTTACAAAAAACATTTTGACTGGCCTTTCGGGCAACAGCATACATCTGTTACACCTCAGGACTGTGAGTCACCCAAAAAACGGACTGTTTCCCTTGGCCTTCGGCCTCGGGAAACAGTCTGTGTTGGGGGTGACTCACAGTCCCTCGCGTTACAGACGTATGCTGTTGCCCTCATGGCCAGTCAATATGTGTATACTGCATGATAAATACTACAAACTAAAGCTCAGAATTGGTATTTCTGTGTATTTTATTCCAAATTTAAACTTGATACAATGACCAAACTAAGTAAATATCTCATTATACCTTCTTGAACAACATTTTACCATGTGGAACAGTAAGCATCTGTATGATCACCAAATTAATGACAAAGAGTTAATCAACCTGACATCAGATATCAGATATCTTGTAATAGCTTCACAGGATATCAGTTGCTCGTGTGTGGCCAATAATATGGCCATGATGTTTTACTGAACATGTCTATAAACTAAAAATAACAAGTCATCGTTGATGACACAGTCCCCGCTTGTCTATTTTCTTAAAATCTTTGGCGTCTAGGCAGCTGTAGAATGACATTGATGCAACTTGAGTCAGGCTTGTGACTTGCAAAACTAAAGTTATAGGAGCAACATTCAATAAATGACCAATTACTTTTTGTGCACATGTAGGTCGTAGTGATTTGTCTTTGTGCCAAGTTTGAACAAAATCAGTAATGGATGTTTGAGTTATGGTCCAAAGTCACGAAAATTCGCAAAAAAAATGGCCGCCTCACGACCATATTCGGTCGTATCACGATATAAATTGGCGTGCACATGTGGGTCATCGGGCTGTGCCTTTGTGCCAAGTTTGAACGGAATCAGTTAATGGATCTTTGAGTTATGGCTCAAAGTAACGAAAATTCGCAAACAAAATGGCCGCCTCGCGACCATATTCGGTCGTATCGTGAAATAAATTTATGTGCCTATGTGGGTCATAGGGCTTTGCCTTTGCGCCAAGTTTGAACAAAATCAGTACATGGATGTTTGAGTTATGGTCCAAAGTCACGAAAATTCGCAAAAAAAATGGCCGCCTCGCGACCATATTCGGTCGTATCGCGATATAAATTGGTGTGCACATGAAGGTCATCAGGCTTTGCCTTTGTGCCAAGTTTGAACAGAATCAGTTAATGGATGTTTGAGTTATGGTCCAAAGTCACGAAAATTGGCAATAAAAATGGCCGCCTCACGACCATATTCGGTCGTATCACAATATAAATTGGCGTGCACATGTGGGTCATCGGGCTGTGCCTTTGTGCCAAGTTTGAACGGAATCAGTTAATGGATCTTTGAGTTATGGCTCAAAGTAACGAAAATTCGCAAACAAAATGGCCGCCTCGCGACCATATTCGGTTGTATCGTGAAATAAATTTATGTGCCTATGTGGGTCATAGGGCTTTGCCTTTGTGCAAAGTTTGAACAAAATCAGTACATGGATGTTGAGTTATGGTCCAAAGTCACGAAAATTCGCAAAAAAAATGGCCGCCTCGCGACCATATTCGGTCGTATCGCGATATAAATTGGTGTGCACATGAAGGTCATCAGGCTTTGCCTTTGTGCCAAGTTTGAACAGAATCAGTTAATGGATGTTTGAGTTATGGCTCAAAGTCACGAAAATTCGCAAAAAAATGGCCGCCTCGCGACCATATTCGGTCGTATCGCAAATAAATCGACGTGCATCTGTATGCCATAGTGCATTACCTATGTGCCAAGTTTGAACAAAATCGGTTCAGTAGTGTTTGAGAAACGGCTCCGGACGGACGGACGGACGCACGGACGGACGAACGGGACCCATTCTATAAGTCCCCGCCGGACTGCGTCCGCGGGGACTAAAAAATATCATTTGATAATATCAAGAGACTTCCTTGCAGCACTTGTGTACTGAAATCGATGACAATATATCACAAAATCTTCAGCAATGAGTACAAATCAAATCAAAACGCATGTAGATCACCTTAGCACATTGACACATGAACGACCCAGTCACTGTATTTATCTATATATTTTTAGTGTTTTCTCCCATGTATCAGCTACGGTTTATCAATTGCCTCCCAAATAGCAGAATGAAATGTTCAGTCTTTCCGTTCTAAACAAACTATGACAAGGTTGTATTTATAACTAACTACTGATCATTTCATCAGCTGTAACAGTATAGGGCAAGAAACCAATGATGACACCAGAGAAAAACAGCCCACAAATTAAAGCTGCAAGCAGCATTGTCGGTGCCCAAGCCCTATTGGTTAGCCCAGAATTACATATGCAGATGAATAATGAGGCGGTCATGTTGCATAGTAATCTTGAATAATCAGTATCCATACTGTACCATAATGAATGAGGTCTGGTCGTGTGACATATTGACAATTGATTTCTATCTCATAGTACTGACTGTGTTCAAATGTTTAACAATGGCACTTAATATGCAAAAGAAGTACATGACCTTACATCACCTGCATACTGGTTTTCGTTTACATCAGATATGGCATCCACACACCTGTTCCATGATACAAATCACCATGCCAACACTAAAATTTTACAAATACTGGTCTATAATCTCAAATAAGTTGCTTAAAACTTCATTTTAACAAAAACACTTTCATGAAAACACCTTAATATCAGCAGAACAATTCCATAAAATCTGCAAATTATGCCAATAAAATTCAAGTGAAATGTTCAATAAAACTCCTTTTAAAAGATCATCTGTATGCATTTGATTGGAACTGAATAATTTTTAAACTTGAGATAAAAACAGCTGTTAAAATATGAACATTAAGAACCTTAGCGCACTGGCTGCTAGATGTCATTGAAATCTTAAAATTGAATTTATAGTAGAAACCTGGCAATTGAAATCAATCTTAGAGCCGAGGTATATACATTAAAGTTCATTGGAATTGAAATCCTCAAAAAATACAAATATGCAAATTTTACCATAATTTCACTAAAACTGACTCACATCTTCCCTAGGGACCTGCATACCAAATTTCAAACTAATCAAACCAGCAGTTTCTTCAAAAGAGACTTCTGGCAATTGAAATCAATCTTAGAGCTGAGGTATAGACATTAAAGTTCATTGGAATTGAAATCCTCAAAAATACAAATATGCAAATTTTACCATAATTTCACTAAAACTGACTCACATCTTCCCTAGGGACCTGCATACCAAAATTCAAACTAATCGGACCAGCAGTTTCTTCAAAAGAAACTTTTGACCAAACAAAGCAAAAATTGTCACAAAAATACAAATGTGAAAATTTCACCGCAGTGTGAACAAACCCCGACTTGGGTCATCCTATGTACTTGTACATCAAATTTCAAGGAAATGTGACCTGCGGTTTTAGAGACGACAACGCATGTTTGACCACTGACAGAACTCATTGATTGTTTGTCACTGTCTGCCATTCGGTGGTGAAGTGACAAAGACGCCCCCCAGGCGGGGGAGGGCTACTGGGGAGTCAGAGCGCTGCCCTTTTGAGCCGGAACCCGAAGACCCCGAAGGAGGAGACTGTTTCTTGTTTTTTTTTTTCGGTCGTCTTTATTATAGGGCTGGGAGCGTGATTTAAAGGATTTATTAGACACTTTGCCCTTGTATTTGGACTTGTTGGAAACCTGTTTAGGGTGCCGAGTGCCAGAGTTGTCCAACTTACAAGAGTCTCGATCGAAGAGCCATGCACATGGCCGGCGACTGAATAGAACCGGGACCACTTGCTACAAAATCAAACTCTATAAAAAATCGCCAAAACACCAGAAAAGCGTATAAAAACGCACTAGAATGGTAATAAAGGAACCCAAAAGGGAAAATATGACTTAGCTGACTTTCCTGAACGGAGCAAACAGCTGTGGCGACGGTCGCAGTACGGAGCAGCAAAATCACCGTGTGATTTCAGCGTGCAGAAAAAGTAACTGGCGAGTTAGGGAGTACTGTGACGTAATCACAGTAGGATTAAGGGGAGTAAGCTCTAATTTTCTGCAGGAAGGAGCTCGTGAAGAGAATAATCCATATAGTCACTGGGTGAGTATTCTGATTGAACAGAAAAACGTGGCAGTAGAAAAGAGGCTGAACAACACAGGATGAAAACCATAGCTCTGGAAACATGACAGCTACATGTTAACTCGTCAAGTGCTGAATATAGAACTGACGGGTGGACTAACACATGGGGTTAAACATAGACTAATTCATTTGCATATTCAGCGGAGAAAATGAGATGTTATACGTATAGCTGGCTTTTCATGGTTATGGAGGGTACAGTAATATATCACAGAAAGTCGGTGTTTACTTATGAGCATAACAGGAACAGCAGTTTCACTTTGTTAAATATGTATTCCTGACATAATCCCTAACGTTTCTCCATGTCCTGTGAGCCAAACAGGGTTCACTTTGAATGCACTTCTCTATGTTATGCTTTCCAGGTAATTTCTTCAATAGAATGAATTCTTCTAAGTATTCTGAAGTTGCAACAGCTGCTTTCTCAATGCTTGACCATGGCTTCCTCTTTATTTTGGATCGACCACTGCGTTTCTCTGCAATAAACAAATATGTGTTACATGTCATTTTTTGAATTGTCATTTATGCCTTAAGATGAATTAAGATACAATACCTACCTGGTGACTTTTAGGAACTTCCTACTAAATGCCTCCAATTTGCAAGTTAAATTGAGAATCATACCCATTCACCTTTCAGCCCTATGACCAATCTGATTAAAATCAGCTGTAGTGATGTGCTTGGTATTTTGTCCTTATCTGTTGTGGTCTTTAACGTACATGTGTCCTCGCCTCACTACATCTGAACCTGCGTTTTTTTTTAAAGTAAACTACTCAACCAATCACAATGTGACTTGATCACCGCTTTAGGCTTTCCTCTATTGAGACTAACATAACAGACACTCTGATTGGATAGTCGTAGCGAGAGATGTAAATGATATCTGCTACGGCGCAGGTTCAGAAGTAGTGTGGCGAGGACGAGCGCTGGTAAGTAAACGACCACAACGGATGAGGGCGAAAATACCTAGCACATCACAACAACTGATTTTAATCAGATTGCCCTATGACCCTTATGGCACGCCCTCAACTGTATAACCACAGACAGTGGAGTAAGAGGCACATGTAACTGCGGCAAACATCAAAGGACCGCTTCATTTATCTTGTGCAATCTGGGTTATAAACAAATATCAACATAAACGATTAGAATAGTACTACATGATGACGTCACATCGCCGCCATATTTGAGACCTGTTCGCGGTAGTTGTGTGCTACAGTTCTCTCGGGAATGCGCAAATTTGCTTCCAAGAACAGGTGTCATTTTTTCAATAAAGATATTTGGTTAGTTATAGCTTCAATATTCAAGGGTAAATTGGTAAATTATTTTATGCTTACAATTGTATTGTTCTTTGGAATTGTCGCTTCTTTGTGTACATCATTGTTTAGCTGTGCACCTTTGACAGAATGAATGTATGTGATCACGATGACCAGATGTGTCAAATTTGTACCAATCTTCTCCTATGGTAAAACACCAATGTAGCACTGGATACAACCAAATCATCTTTTATTGATTAGGAATTGCCTAGCGTGTGTGATTTGAAATAGGAGAGGAGAATATAGGATATTTTTTCAAGGGAAAGGTAAGTTTCTTGTACGATATTTTTAGTCATCGTCAGCACCATATCGTCATTTATTGATACCTGAAAATGTACCTGAGCAGCTTTGTACTGATTGTCTCCCTGAAGTTGAATATCAATCAAGCTATAACCACAAGCAAATAGTCATTTTATTATTTTGGAATGGGACAATTGAGATGATTTTCCTGCCATTGATATATCTGAAATGATTTTTTGTTTGAAAATTTTGTTGTGTTTACAATCTTTTCAATCAACGACGCCATATTGTCATTTATTGTTACCAGACCAAGTAAGTAAAAGCAAGATAAGTTTGTACAGAATGCCCTCCATGAGTTGAAAAAAATATTAAGTGAGCTGCAGCCACAACCAGCTGTGAGTGATTTTGAATGCCGGCAGAAAAAAACTGATTGTTTTTTTATTGTTTTACGCAGTCCCTCCACACAGGGACCATGTGTTACGATCTTTCAATGCCTTCAAGCTTTGACTACATGTTTCTCCAGTAGGTTGACTGAAAGACAAACTTTGTATGATTTTCCCCTTTGCACATGGATTTTCTTCTCCTTTGCTCCACTCATCGACAGCTTCAATATCACTATCTGCTAATGCTATGTGAGAAAACAAATTGTAAACAATCCTGCACACAATCTCGCACGTTATCGTAACAGAGATGGCAAAACGTGAGCATATATTTGCATTATCTCGAGGCTCCTCATATAGAAAGTGTGAGATAGCACGTGAATTGAAGGCGCGAGTCATCCGCCACTGAATTTAAGCTTGTTAGTGTATTAGAGACATGTTATCCGAACAGGATAAACATACTAAATCCAGATTATAACCCGGTTTAACACAAAGAAAAAGGCCAAATTACCGCCAGTTACATGTCTCTCTCACTCCACTGTCTATCTTGGGCAACAACAACAACATCCACCACAGAGTGGACAGACATTGTAAGTGACTAAACAGATGTTGAAACAGAAACCCCCTGCCACTTAACGTGGTCTCACAAGGTGTAGAAGGTTAACAAATGTGACAAATGTATGATGTAAACGTTACCTACCATGGTAGGACGAAAAGTCTGTGTGAGAAAGAAGACTGAAGCCCTCCCTGACCTTGGAGTGGATTCACAAGGTAGGAAGTTTAGTCAGAAAACGCCAACAACAACCTAAAAAATAGTGTCAATGACACTGTGCTTCCATTTGAAAGACAGTAACCTGCTTTCTAACATAGGAAATATGCAGCACAGCATCTTCTATTGCATTATAACTTGACACTGCTCAATGCTTTACAGTACAATCAGATGTCTATCAGATCTATACCAGTAGCTGGTTTCATCAAATTTGGTGAAGTAGTTTTTCAGTTATGTCACTAATTACAAAACTTAATCAAATATCCAAATGAGCAGTTAGTTAATCTTACACTGCAGAATGCTTCACAGTACAGTCAGATGTCTATCAGGTCTGTACCAGTGGCAGGTTTCATCAAATTGGTGGAGTAGTTTCTAAGTTACATGGCTAATTACAAAAGTTCATTAAATATGCAAATTAGCACTTTAGCAGATTATTGACATGACACTTATAACATCATCATAATGATATGAGATTGACATCAGCATGAACTTTCATGAACTTCTGTGCAGTAGTTCTTGATAAATGTCAACACTGTCATTTATGTCTCTATGGGAAACTGTTCTTTGAAAAAAATTAAATCTTTGATAATTTCATTAATATACAAGCCACACCCACCCAAACCTTCTCAGTTCTTGCCATTTG
This sequence comes from Ptychodera flava, assembly GCF_041260155.1. Classification (NCBI taxonomy): domain Eukaryota; kingdom Metazoa; phylum Hemichordata; class Enteropneusta; family Ptychoderidae; genus Ptychodera; species Ptychodera flava. Next base: position 145,068 of record NW_027248307.1, read on the forward strand.
TGATCTGAACCTGTGTACCAAATTTGGTTGAAATCTGTTCAGTCGTTCTTGAGATATCGTGTATAAAGACAGACAGACAGAGAGACAGACACATACACAGAGATTGCTAAAACATGAGCCCACGTGCAGACTTTGATACTCAGGCTATCAGCGTTATCTCACACTTCCTTTCACTAAAAAAAATATGTTCAAGGCCGGTGTGCTCACATCGGTTTAAATTCAGTTGATTCAAGAGAAATTCGACAAGATGAACAAGAATATTACAAAAGCAAATTCCTTAGGACTGTTACTGAAAAGCTAGATAGGTCAGTGTTGTTATTTTGACAAAGTCAGTTCCAATTTTCTGAACTTTTAATTCTGCATTGATCCTTCCACTTGGCCCCATACTGAGATTTTCGATTAATGCTATCAGTACTATCATTCAGATATAAACAAATAGTGAAATGCCTTTCACTGTGGGGGGTGATTATGACATCTGGAATTATGCTAGATCCAAGTGTCCATCAGTTCTTGTGTGTCTTACATGGAAAAGCTCGAAAGATTGGTCCGTGATGAAAAAATTAACCCCAGCTTTGTTTTCTGGGTCAAATTTTACTTCAGATTGACACCAATGTGACAAAATTATGTTACAGCCTTCAACACTGCCCTACAACAAATCCTAGGTTTGTATAGGTCATTTAAGGTCAAAGATTAATAAAATTACCTAAAATATACAAATTTAGAGGTTTCCCCAACACTTTCAGAAGAAGATTTATCTAATAGTATCCAACAGGGCTTCTATACCAAATTACAAAGCTATCAGACAAATAATTTTTGAGAACAATTTATCTTGACTAAATAAGAAAAAATTTCCCGAAAATGGCAATTTTACGATTTTTGTCATAATTTCAACAAATAAAACAGCTAAAAGCCTTGCAAACATCCAAAGAAAAATCTTGACAGCAATAGGGAAAGTGGTTTAAGAAAAGACAAATTTTTAATAAAAATGAGGAAAATAACAAAAAATGGGGAAAAAATTACCCCAAAAATATGAATACGCAAGTTTCACTATGATTTGAACAAATTGGACTTGGGTCACTCTTATGAGTATGCATATCAAAATTCAAAGCACTTGGACTAGCAGTTTCAGAGATATTAATTTTTTGACCAAAAATGTGAAAAATTGCCCCAAAAATACATGCATGCAAATTTCTTCATGATTTGAACAAACCTGATAGAGGTCATCTCCAGGAACCTCTATATCAAATTTCTTAACAATAGGACAAGCGGTTTGAGAGAAATTGATTTTGACCAAAAATAAAGAAAAATAACAAAAAATTCATACAAAATAGAAAATTTCACGTATGAGCCCAAAATTGCAAAAATCACAAAAGGTCTGACTAAGGGCTAAACATGCCAATTATCAAAGGAATTCAACCAGTAATTGTAAAGTTTTTCAGTTGCATCCATTTTCACAAAAAATCTACCTCATTTGCATATTTTTGGTGATGACGTCTTCATTTGAACAAAATCCCATCTACAGGCCAGTACACATCTACACACCAAGTGGCAAGGTAATAGTAGCAGTGGTTCCCAAGATTTGGCATTGAACGGACGTACATACATACATACATACATACATACATACATACATACATACATACATACATACATACATACATACGCCATGACCGATCAACCCCTATAGCTTCCATGGTATATATACATATACCAAATGGAAGCTAAAAAGTTGAATCGAGATGGGAGTGACGAGAAAACACTACAGAAAACACCCAGCACCACTCCCCAACAGGATGAACAGTGGGGAATACTGGGTAACTGACACACTGGAAAAAAAACCAGAAAATTCCCCCTGTATTTTACTTTCTATTAATAGTAGTAACCTCTTTTTCATCAACATAAGCCAGACCTCTATACCTCCTTTTATCGCTGAATATTCAAATTTTGTCCAGGTGTTAACTGCCAACAATACCGCATACATGTCAGTCCGAACTTTAGCGCAAACGTAGTCTGCCAAAATTCAGCCTCCTGCACCGAAAACTGTACACCCAGAGAGCCCGTAAAACAAAAAGTCTCTCATAAATACAGCAACCTCTAAATCACAAGTGAGGGAAAGGTGAGAGGGAGGTGTTGATGAAAAAGAGGTAAGTATTATTAATAGAAAACTAAAATACAGGGGGAATTTACTGTTTCTATGTCATAATAATATACCTCTTTTTCCTCAACATAAGCCAACAGAGTCCCAAGGTAAACCAAGGAGGCGGGACTTGGAAATAGGAAATAAGTGAAAAAAGGTTCTACTTGTTCTGAGCCACTCTAAGAGCAACACAAACAGAACCCGAGGAGAACATACCCTCTGACTCAGATGTCATATCCCTGAGATATAAGTAAAAGTATTCTGAGACTTTCATTGAACTGCAGCCGGCACCTAAGAAATAGAGGCATCTGCGAATAAGGACCAAGAAGATGCTACAGCCCGCACCTCATGAGAATTCACCCTGGCCTAGACTAAAGACTCCTGTGATGGGTCTGAGTAGGCAAACTTAATTGTCTCAACAATCCATCTAGATATAGTGGCGGGAGTCAAAGACATACCAGGTGACTTCCTGAGAGGAAAAAAAGAGTCGCGTCTGACTCCCCCTCCTCGCCTTGGTCATTTCTAAATAATACTTGAGAGCTCTGACAGGACATAACAATCTATCTGGAGAACTCTCGCCCACCAGCTTGGTCAACTAGGAATAACCAATGGCGAAGGTGGTGACTGGCCACCGAATTAACGACCAGAAAGGAGGGTTTCGTCAACAAAATAACATTATCTGCTGACCACTGACAACGCGATGGCGCTATAATTGTTTTATAGGCAAAGCATATAATTCAGTCTGCCAAAGGCGGTCGTAGAGTCAACAAAAATACAGCTTAGAAGGTAGCAGACGTCAACTCAGCTGACTGTAAAGGTACGTAAAGGACTTGCACTAAAAATGCAACACCAGCGAACGACTCCACTGAGGTGTCAAAGATAAGAAGCTGGTCTTGCCAAAGCAAGGTTGTCAAAATAGAAATAGACTGATTCTCTTAACAAATGAAAAGATGTTACCTATAGTTGACTACAAGCCTTAAAAGTGGTAACAGACGCTTTCTTCTCTCTGACCAAGAAGAGAAAAAAGTCTGCTAATCCAGGAGGCCTTGGTTTGAGAAAATTAACCGCCCTTGCCTCACACCGATGACAGAAGGTGCAATAATTGGCGTCAAATGACACTGTGGAAGACGCCAGTCTGTGCTCTGAAATGTGAGAGTCTACTGTAGGAAAATCTCTTGCTGCAGACTCTGTCTGATAATCCCAAAGCATGAAGGAGGATATGATGAGGATATGGAGGAGGACATAGCTTGCCTGGAAGACAGAATACTGGGATAGCTAATGGCTGTGCACTAGTAACTGTAGTAACTAGGAAAAACATAGCCAATTTGGTCACATGAGAGCTATCAGGATCACCTCCCGAACATCCAACTCCACCCTTGTGCAAGAAGTGGTAGAAGGACAGAAAGGATACTCGCACATCCCTGTCCAAAAGACCAAAAGGGTGTCTCAGAACTTGCTGTTCTGTTCTAGATCCACATGAACCAGAAATACCAGTTTCCCGATGCAAAATGGGTCTAAGTGGGCCTGACTGCTTAGCCACAGCCTGGGAGAAATCCCCCCTGAGAGCTCCCTTGACAGACTCCACACACTGTGCCAGGCAATGTACCCACCCTCCACCCCCAGTTAACACTGACTGAGGTCTGGAGAGTGGTAGCTTGAGCTCCCTGTAAAAAGGGGAAAAGCCAACAGATGACAAAAAAACTGTCTGCAAACCCGAATTTATGAGAAAAACAGGATGCTAGGACAGACAAACACCCTACAATAACAAAGTAGATGCACTACGTGTAGCTAGTGATACTACTCCATTGTAGCGTGACCGTTAACTTGACTGCAATCTGCACCAGGCCAACTAATGACAAGATCAATGGTCTTGGCCAAATAGCCCCCCCCCCCGACCTTTTTAGCAGCTCTTGAATTATTATTATTAAAACAATAATAATCGACTATTCACAAGAGTGGTTAGTGCAAATAGCACTCCACATTGCTGCTAAAAGGACGAGTAGGATTGATTTGCACACCCATGCAATAAATAAATAGTTGGTGCAGTCTCCCAAAAATAAACAGTATAATTGATAAAACCCTGGGAAAAACGCACAGGTCTGCTAAGTAGCGAAGCCACTTCTATGCTGGCTGTGATAAAGGCAGTACTGTCTGCTCAAAACAAGTTCTCAGCTCCATTGTAATGGCAACGGAGAACAAACAAGAGTATTGCTGAAATGGCACCTAGGTAAATCGGCACCTGGGTATCCCTGCCATATGCAGATGTACCCTACAGCAGACCGGAGGTCAAGCAAGAGGTTGTGTTTGGAAAACCCGGGCTTGACACTCAGCCAAATAATCCACTGGTCCAAGGACCAGTAGTGTTTTGTTTTCACTGGTCCTCAATAAAATTTGGTGGTCCTGACCATGTACAGTGCACAAAAGAACAGAGAAAGAAGTTAAAGCTCCATCAACTGTAACTTTCAACTATTTGTTATTTATTTTTCGCAAGCCAAAAAACATGAGGAAAGGCTCAGTATTTATCTTATCAATACACATTATAAACTTTACTGTCGTATTTGTTATTGTTGAAAATTATTAAATTCAAAGCCATTCATAATGACCATTATCATAAAATCTTGTTCAAATTAATGCTACTTGTTACATGGATGTGTCACCTTATCTGGTTATAGCCCCGCTGTACGCTATTGTATAGTGCCAAAGTAGCCATAGTTCGGAACTGTAACGTGAACCTTTGAAAAAAATACTATTTATCCGTTGGACTAACCATAGACAGTAAACAAGTCATCGTTGATGACACAGTCCCCGCTTGTCTAATTTATTATAATCTTTGGCGTCTAGGCAGCTGTAGAATGACATTGATGCAACTTGAGTCAGGCTTGTGACTTGCAAACGAAAGTTATAGGAGCAGCATTCAATAAATGACCAATTAATTACTTTTTGTGCACATGCAGGTCGTAGTGATTTGCCTTTGTGCCAAGTTTGAACAAAATCAGTTCACAGCTGTTACAGTTATGGTACAAAGACATGTAAAATTGCCAAAAACATGACTGCCTTGCAGCCATTATATTGGATCGTATTGCGATATAAATTGGCGTGCACATGTAGGTCATAGTGCTTTGCCTTTGTGCCAAGTTAAATCAGTTCATGGCTGTTTGAGCTATGGCTCTAAGTCACGAAAATTTGCAACAAAATGGCCGCCTCGCTACCATATTCGGTCATATCGTGAAATAGATTCATGTGCATATGTGGGTCATAGGGCTTTGCCTTTGTGCCAACTTTGAACAAAATCAGTACATGGATGTTTGAGTTATGGTCCAAAGTCACGAAAATTCGCAAAAAAATGGCCGCCTCACGACCTTATTCGGTCATATCGTGAAATAGATTCATGTGCATATGTGGGTCATAGGGCTTTGCCTTTGTGCCAACTTTGAACATAATCAGTACATGGATGTTTGAGTTATGGTCCAAAGTCACAAAAATTCGCAAACAAAATGGCCGCCACAATACCATATTCGGTCGTATCTTGAAATGAATTTATGTGCACATGTGGGTCATAGGGCTTTGCCTTTGTGCCAACTTTGAACAAAATCAGTACATGGATGTTTGAGTTATGGTCCAAAGTCACGAAAATTCGCAAACAAAATGGCCGCCTCACGACCATATTCGGTCGTATCGTGAAATAAATTTATGTGCACATGTGGGTCATAGGGCTTTGCCTTTGTGCCAAGTTTGAATGGAATCAGTGCATGGATGTTTGAGTTATGGTCCAAAGTCACGAAAATTCGCAAACAAAATGGCCGCCTCGCGACCATATTCGGTCGTATCGTGAAATAAATTTATGTGCACATGTGGGTCATAGGGCTTTGCCTTTGTGCCAAGTTTGAATGGAATCAGTGCATGGATGTTTGAGTTATGGCTCAAAGTAACGAAAATACGCAAAAAAATGGCCGCCTCGCGACCATATTCGGTCGTATCGCGAAATAAATCGATGTGCATCTGTATGCCATAGTGCATTACCTATGTGCCAAGTTTGAACGAAATCGGTTCAGTAGTGTCTGAGAAACGGCTCCGGACGGACGGACGGACGGACGGACGGACGGACGGACGGGACCCATTCTATAAGTCCCCGCCGGACTGCGTCCGCGGGGACTAAAAAGTCTATGGACTACCTCCGAAGAGTTTTTACTGGTCCGAGCTAGAATTTACAGGCCTCAGGCCTGCGGACCAGCGTGAGTGTCAAGCCCTGAAAACAAGCTCTTCTACCCTTAGAACGACAAGTCTTACTAACTCAGAAAGTAGACTTGGTTAGACAACCCCAAGAGAAAATTCTTATAACAATAGTCTGAAAAGAATTTTCCACAAGTCCAGTCCTAATAATTAGAAACTAGACCAAAGGGCACCAGTATTGTGGCCTAACAAGCTGGTCAAACTTGTGGCCATATATATTTAAATGTATAGCAAAATGAATAACATCCACTAACATAATATCCAGTTTGCGAAGCAGCAAACCTGAGGATATTAAAAAATGGAGTGATATATCAATAAAACTAATAAAAGTTTTATAGTTTTCCCTCTTGTGATCAAAATTACACATGAAGAGTAATAAATAGATTGTACTAACCAGTGACAAATTTGACCTGGATAGATTTACAGTAATTTCACAAATTCCCAGTCCCACAGACGAGCAAATTTGTGAAAGTTAAACTAAGGTAAGTCTATAATACAGGGTTCTCCCATAGAACAATTATAGAGTCATGACTAATTTCCATAACAATGTACATTATTGTTATGATAATGAATTTTGGCTGTTTGCCAAAAATAAAAGGATGGAAATCACTACTCTATAATACTCTGAGGCGACCACTGTAAATAGCTGGAAGACTATGACCTGTATAAGATGCATAGCAATTAAAAATCCCTTCCATCAGCCAGTGCCAAGGCACCAGGAAACTTGTAGAAGCTAGAGTAAGGGCAAAGAAAACAATAAAACTCTGCAAAGCTTATTGTCTTGCCCAAGAGGTTGGAAATAACAGTGGAAGGACTATACACTTATACTGTAGAAGTGATTCAAACCCTCAAAAATTGATTCGCCAACTTGCCCCTCTGACTAAGGTGGTACAACACCAAAGACTGGGGGAGAAGGGGCAGGAATAAATATTGCATCGGAGAGGAAAATCCCCTACCGAACAGAACCTCATGTACGGCGCAGACAGGTTACTTCAGCTTATAAAAACTGAACACCTGCTGCCATTTCCCAAAAAGAAGGCAACCCACAATTTTTGTTGAACAAGCAACGCAAAGTCCAATAGCCCCAAGGGCGGGAGGGAAATAAGGGAATACATGTAGGTTGGAAGAACGAATCGAACGGACTTGGCACTGCATAATGACCAACAGCAAGTCCGTGTATGCCCTTGAGTCTAAAGACACCAAGGAATAATTGTGTCAACACAATGCAAGAGGAAACCTTTATACCAAAGATTATGTCTGTGATGGATCTGAACATAGCATAAATAGCACGAATGAATGGTAGGTGACTGCAAGGAGACAGCCTAGCTCTCGGATTTGAGTCCACGAAAACTGAAGGAGCGGAAACCGCACTGCCTGCTGCCTGTAGTGGAGACGTACGTACCCCCAAAACAGGATCCCTTGTCGGCGAGTAACCGGTCGATTTGAAACAGGCCCACATGAAAAATAATTACTGCTGGGAAGACCCCAATTCTGTCGTCAAACCGACTAAAATCCCAAATAACCCCAGGAACGTATGGGGAAAAACTATTGACAAGGGAGGCATGCGACTGGAAATCCCGCAAAATATCCAAAATTGTAACTCAATAAAGCCGTCGCTGTGTGTTGAGACCCAGCAGCAGCCATAACATAAAACATAACTGCCGACCTCGAAAGTTGATGGCAATCCTGGCTCACCAGTAACCCTATCCGTGGCCGAGCTATGTAAGCGGTCCGAAATCAACAGTCTGCGCCACCAAACTGCGCCGGCGCATTTTCAATGTGCGCCGTCAATCTGCGCCCCTATTCTGCGCCCATACAGTAACTGCGCCCTCGACCTGTGCCTTAAATCTGCGGATATCGAGCCGAACTCTTTAACTGTGCCTTCTATGATAAATATCATAGAAATAGCTGTGTTTCTCATTGATGGAATGTGGCTAAATATCGAGGATGGGGAATTTTCAGAACCATGACAAAAATAACTCGCGTTTCGTCGGATATAGTGGCTTCGAGTGCGACACTTCCAAACGAATTTTGAATACCATTCAATATTTATAGGTCCTAATATCCTTAGCTTTTGAATATTCCAATGATTTAAAACCGCCAGTTAGTGTTAAATCCCTGGAACTTCATTTTAAATTAAGGCTAATTTCGTACTCGACCGGGTCAAGATCACGACGCGACTGCGACTTGACATGACTTAGTATTACTACATCGACGTCCATGCATCCAGTCGCAACACATCACAATACGCGAGGCATGTGTATGCAACCAGAAACGAGAATGGTATCGAACCCAAGTTCAGTCAGCGACAAAAAATGTTCACATGACGATATTCCAGCTAAACTTTCACAAAAACTTATCGAAATATGGCGGGAAAAGGCAGCACTTAGGGCTTCGCGGTCGTATGTACACGCCGAAGATGGCAGCTAAAACTATTCTAAGAATTTTTAGCAAACAGGCAATGTTTTGGGAGTAGTGGTAAAAGACATTACGCTCAGAATTTTTGCGAAACATCCAACGTCTGTAGTATGGGTTTTAGACTAATCGCCAAGTACAGCGTAGCTGAACAGTTTCCGATGCAGTAATAGATGACTGGAAAACAGAACTCATGTAGTCAGCACTCGTGCTAGTTTACTTGCAAGTTTGTGGGGCCGGATTGATAAGACAAGAAAAAAGTTAATGTTGTTCGACCACGGCGTTTCAGAACCTGGTAGGAAACCATTTACCCTTTACTTGCAAGCACATGCTGTTGGGACATGTGGGATGAGTGACGAAATGAAACTAAGATCGCGATTGAGCCAAACTTATCAAGCCAATGAAAAGAGGTCTTATTAAAGAATGAAAATCAGGCGTTGCTATGGTTGCATCACGTCTCAGCTCTGTAAGCTGATACTGCGCGGAAACTAAGATTAGAGTTGTGCAGACTGCGTCGTTCGACCCGGACCTTTCATTTTTTTTGCGGGAATCCCGCAGCACTCGGCAGAACACTGACGGCCAACTAAAGACATCCCTTCGCCAATGAAATTGCCAAACTAAAGTTTTTGTCGCCATTTGAAATTATTTGTAGTTTTTGGCGAACTGGCGATCGGGTAGCGTGAGCCCTGCCCTTGAGGTCTATGCTCAAATCTAACGATTTGCATTCTATTTACGGCTATATCTCTCTTGTAAATAATGGTACGTACGTACTGGCTAGGCCGCGTACGATTACTTTAAACGTATGCGGAAGCCATATGGGAGAAACCATATCACGTTCTTTACACTTGTCGCAAGGATCGGAGGTCAAATTAAGTTAGCAATTGTACTCTGCATACGCAAATCTGGGTACTCGGACTTTCAAGTCCGACTAGGTCTTTGAACTCAGAGTATATACTTTGAAGTATTCTTACGCCGTTGACAACTCCTGTGAAGATCGTTGCAGATGGCCGAGTCTCACTTTTGCTTAGTAATCTTACGCCGTTTACAACTGTGAAGATCGTTGCAGCAATTTGCCCAACATCTTAATAAATCGATTGGTTCTAGATTTATCAATGACAGATGTGATTAATGGGCGCAGAATAGGGGCGCAGGTTGACGGCGCAGAATAGGGGCGCAGATTGACGGCGCACATTGAAAATGCGCCGGCGCAGTTTGGTGGCGCAGACTGCTGATTTCGGACCACTTACATACCTGCGTGGCCTGGTGAAGCAAATCATCCGAAATGGCCGTCAAAAACGACGACTCCTCAGACGAAGGACTTGAAAAATTCCGACATGGAGTGGAGAAGGACAGCTGCAAACCACGCATCGCTGCCATCTTGAACGAACTCCCTAGCTACCTCGGAAAGAATACCAGTCTTGTACACAGGCCTCGAAGCTGCCTGCGTACACGAAAACAAACGTTGAGAAAAATGCTTCCCTCAACAACACTCTGCAAAAATAGAAAGGGCAGAAAATCACTCTTCTAACTCAAGTTTCGGCAGAAAAAACACACCAAAACCGACAAACACAAAGTCACAGACAAAATATGCTGAGAAAAAGACTGACATCAAAACCAAAGATGGAGGCCTACACTACCGACACTGCGTGTATAGTAGCATGTTGAAGAACCGGCGCTGAAAAGTTTTCAGACAGGACAAAAATCGAAAAGAGAGACAAGAGAGAGACCGTAGACAAAAGAGAGACCGTAGCTACTTAGCTACGGTCCATAGATAAAATCTCGAACGGGCAATGCTCTCACAGTGTAACAGGAAAAAAGGAGGCTGAAAAATACTGCCAATGATACAGAGTTAGTTCACATTTGAATCATTCAAGAGTAAATACTTAATCTGCAATTTGAAAACTTCTTGTAAATTTCAAGCTTGGATTAAAATATCTACATGTACTTAAGGTATTCCTAAGATATGCTAAATTTTGCTCTGTGTGAGTTGAGTTGGTTCAGCTATGATTGCATATTTCACTAAACTTACAACATAAATTACTCTTAAAGTATAGCAATCAAGAAATTTTCCCAAAAATCTTCTTCATTTGAAACTTTTTCTGGACTATCTATACCTATGTTTACTTAACCGGAACACCAGTCTATTTATAGCCAGGAATTTCTGTGTAAACATTACTTACAGCTGCCATCTAATTAAATACCAAATATTGTTTTAAACTGCATAAAGTCAAATTAAAAATAATCAAGCATAAAAATCACTCGAAAGCTACACTTTTGAAATTTAGTTTTCACACATTATGAGAAATCTCTACAACACCCAAAAACTTATTTCAAAGTAAAACCAGAATTGAAAGTAATTGGATTGGTGTATTTTGTAATGAAATATTTAAAACCAAAAATAAGAAAAATTGCATCAAAGATACATCATTAGTATTTTCGACATGATATTGGTTAGTTACAATAAGGATAACTCTGACATCCTAAAAATTGAATTCCAAAGCATTTGTACTTGTACTTTCGGAGAAACCTATTTTTGACCAAAACTGACAGAAATTGCCCCAAAAAGGTATCTGAACTAATTTTGTCATAAATTCAACAGATTACAAAGATTGCTGACTGGGGCACACATTGCTATAGTCTCAGTCAACTGTGGCAGTGTTGCAAACTGGCCAAAATTTTTGCCAGACATCAGGACCGGTAACTTTCAAAACTTGCCTGTCCTGCTAGAAAGTTGCCTGTCCGGAAATTTTGACGACTCCGTTCAAAACACCCAAAATCATTATGTACTCAAACTGTAAACAACTGAAACTTGTAAACAACTTAAAGATGAACATTAACTTACAAATAAACTAATCTTAGTTCCCACCAAATAGGTGTTAAAATGTTTTTTATCGAAACTGATAAAGGGGAATAAGGGATTGCTCTAACATGGTAACTCTGTGATGTATGGTCCAAGAAGTAATGTGGTGTACATGTCTTTGAAAAGGACAGATTTCTCTGAAATTACATAGCCGAGGCGTCTGACTCATGACAAAATTTGTCCATGAAATGAAAAGATCAACGCGCCAAACTAAAAAAAACATTGTGGCGCGCAACAAATTAGTTTCAACTATCCAAAACGCAAACAAACAGGCAAAGTCACGACAATTATTTTATTAAGATTATGGTTGCACACTATTACACATCCCATCGATCTAACATTTGGTAACATGGCCGAACGAACTTCACTAGTTCAAAGGATTGGGTGAAACAATTCACAAGAGCAAAAGAATTTTATTATGAAAATTTTCTGTGCTGAAGATCCTGTTCGTGGCCAATCTTCAGTCATGTACAGAGAGGTAGCCGACTATTTTCGGATTCTACCAGTCGTTTGGTTCAGAAGATAAATAGTGCCAAGAAAAAAGATGCTCAATGCTGTATGGGGGAATGTTTCTGCTAAGATCACAGAAGTGCAAGTGAAAAACAGTGATCGGGCATCGGCGCTGACTTTCAAAACACAGAATCAAGATGCCTTTGGAAAGTTAAACTGATCAAAATATTGCTTAGGCCTACTCCAAGACCAAAATATAACCAAAGTGGTCAATATTGAAGCGAGGTTTCATCCGACATTTCCCAATGAACAAGCTTTATCTGTGAAGAGTATTTAGCGAATTTAGTCATAGGCGGTATAGGCATACTATAGATTTCATGGGCAGCGCCAAGATTTGGTACAATTTTGACATTGCTCGTTCGCAGATGAATTATTTTCAAGGATGGGTTACAACGGCATGATTCCAAGACATCAACATGGTGTATTTCCAGTTTCCTATCATGATATTAAGGGAGTTCCGTATCGATATTTCCAGCGATCAATTCAATGTTTCTCGTGTCAGTATTCTGTTTCCGTCGATCCTTCATCATTGATTACGAACGCAGCATGGCTGGGAATGTCGAGGACCGGTGCTGAACTTAATGTTTTATATCGATAACAATTTGTACGCTTGGTCAGAGTGATACGAGTTTTGCACTTGTTCAGTTTCTCGCCACATTGTTGGCGCGTTGATCTTTACAGTTGTGACAATAGTTTACAAAGTTGCGGTCAGATGCCTCTGCGACAGGGTGTATCTTTTTAGTCGTTGGAAAATTAGGTGATTTCATCAGTATATAAAAAATAGAGTCAAAAACGACTCTGTGCTTCCATTTGAAAGACATATAGCATCCCACAAACCAAACTTCAGAGCAATCAGACAAGAGGTTTCACAGAATTTTTGAAAAATGTTTAAAATTGCCAAAAATTAAAAATGCAAATGGAAATTTCAACCTCACTTTGAACGATTCAAAGTAAAGTTACCCAAAGGAACTTAAATTTAAAATTTCAATGCAATTAGAGACATGTTCCCAAAAAAGTCTGGAAAATAAAAAATTCCTATAAAATAGAAAATTGCAAATATCAGCTGTGCAAATACACAGAGGGTATGGTTTCTTTAAAAAATTACCAATCACTCATAACTTCATAAGCAGTAACATGCATGCATATAAAAAATAAGTGAATTCTATTCAACCATATTGGAGAACATCCTTGGAGACTCAACTGATATTCTCAGAACCATCATTCAGACAAAGTTACTGACAACATGAATGTTTAACTACAAATTTAAGAAATCAGACTGAATGTTGATGATATCTTCACTTGAATGTCTTATGTAACTTACTGCTTAACAGTGTCAACAAACATCTCAGTAGCCACTATAAACAAAGAACAGATGGTAGCCTCTCTCATAAGGGTGTCAAGAAAAAACTTAATATAACAGTACAGTTTGCAGATTTTAAAAGATACCAGGAATTTGATCAAAACAAGTAATAGTTCCTGAGGAAAACTGCCAAAAACCAGAAAACATTTCATCACGATTTAGGATACCTCAGTAAAGTCATCCATAGGGCCCTGTAGGCCAAATTTTATTTAAATCGGACATTGTGTTTTCATATGAGGATACTATAAGTCTAAAATCTTAGAAATTATCCAAAAAATAAAAAAGTGCAAATAAAAAAGTGAAAACAACTTAATAGGGTCACCCTAAGGAGCCTGCTCACCAAATTTCTAAGCAATCCAACAAGTGCTTTCAGAGAATCAGATTTTTTACAAAAAAAGGTCAAAATTGCTAAAAAAATACAACTATGGATGGAAATTTCAACCACACTTTGCAGTCAAATCATAGCCAGGGTATCCCTAGGAACTTAAATAAAATATTCCAATACAATTGGACACATAGTTCAAGGGAAAAATTATGATCTTAAAAAAGTACCCCAAAAAATCCTGAAAAATTAAAAAAAATCTGCAAAATAGAAAATTGCAAATATCAGCTCAAAATGACAGATATCACGATAAGTCAACACAAGGAACATACATACCAATTTTCAAAGCATTCTGATCAGTTGTTGTCGAGTTTTTTGGCTTTTGATGATTTTCACATTTTTCTAGCTCATTTGCATATTTTTGTGATGAGAACTTCATTTGAACAAAATCCCATCTACATGTCAGCACGCATCTACACACCAAATGGCAAGGTGATACTTGCAGCGGTTCTCAAGATTTGGCATTGAACGGACGTACATACATACATACATACATACATACATCCATCCATACATACATACATACATACCCACATACAGACAACATACAGACGCCATCACCGATCAACCCCTATAGCTTCCATGGTATATATACATATACCAAATGGAAGCTAAAAACCGTGTAGTGCTATTTTTGCGCACGGTAATTTAAATACAGCCAGACCCCTTTCAACGCAGATGTTGCGTTTACCATGCGCGTGTTTTACTTCTACTGCTCACTAGAGATTTACCAGTAAGCGCATCTTCCTGTTTACGTGTCTCACGTGGGTTGCGCCCCGGCCTCACACTCACCTAACACAGGCAAGTGTGGATATAAATTTAGTTTATTTTACTATACACATTAAGTCTAGAAGAGACTGATCGATCGGGGGATGGGGCCACTATCATGAGCCCGACACACGGACGTGAAAGTCAAATTTTCCTCCCGTCCGACTGAAAAGTTACCCGTCTCGGACGGGAGGACGGACGGTAGTTTGCAACGCTGACTGTGGACACACAACTTGATAGGTGCTATACAACTGTGAACACACATCTTGTTGGGTTGCTATATTAACTGTGGACACACAATGTTAGGTTGCTATGGGGGGCACACATTGCTATAGTCTCAGTCAACTGTGGACACACAACTTGATAGGCTGCAACATAACAAAAGCTTGGTGAGCTGCTTTTCAACTGTTGACATACAACTTGATAGGCTGCTATACAACGGTCAACAAACATCTTGTTGGAATTGCTATTTCGGGGACACACATCGCTATATAGTCTCAGTCAACTTTGGACACACAACTTGATAGGCTAGCTGCTATACAACTGTGGACACACAACTTGGTAGGCTGCGCTATACAACTGTGGACACACAACTTGGTAGGCTGCTATACAACTGTGGACACACAACTTGATAGGCTGCTATACAACTGTGGACACACAACTTGGTGGGCTGCGCTATACAACTGTGGACACACAACTTGGTAGGCTGCTATACAACTGTGGACACACAACTTGATAGGCTGCTATACAACTGTGGACACACAACTTGATAGGCTGCTATACAACTGTGGACATGTGCACAACTTGGTGGGCTGCTATACAAATGTGAACACACATCTTGTTGGGTTGCTATGGGGGGGGGCACACATTGCTATAGTCTCAGTCAACTGTGGACACACAACTTGATAGGCTGCAACATGACAAAGGCTTGGTGAGCTGGTTTTCAACTGTGGACATACAACTTTATCGGCTGCTAATCAACTGTGGACACACAGCATTTACGCTTAATTGTAACTTAATTGCATACACACAAATCAATAGGATCAGTTTTTCATCTAGACAGGGCCCAGGTGGGGGGATTCCTCCTCTGTAGGTATGTTGGCACCCCCAGCACTTTATCAAGGGGTGACCAGCACTTTATCAAGGGGTGACCTGTACACAGGGAACGGGGGATGAAAGGGTTAAAGGCTTCTTAATAAAGTTAATTGTGGACACACAAATCCACTTATGTTGCAATATGACTGTGAATGAACGACTTATTCAGTTGTAGTAAAATAAATCACTGCTGGGTGTAATTATTATGGCTATGACCCTTTGAAGCAATATCTTAAAGGAAAGGATGGGCAAGCGTGATTTTAACACTAATGTCTCCTTAGAGTGGTTTTAAAATACATGTCATTTTGACAGGGCTTACTCTAGGCTATTAAAATTGTTAGCCAACTGATTAGCCAAATATATTTTTTGTTAGCCAAACGAAGGAACCATTAGTCAATTTACCACCGTCGCAAAACAGGAACCAACACATACGGAAATATGAGGTAAACTTTCAATATGTGATAATTTAAGTTTATTGGTCATGAAACGTGATGAAATAAACATCGCACTGTAAGTAATTCTTTTTCAGGTTTTTCACATATTTTACAACAAAATCAACATCCTCTTGTTTATTTGTTACACATTTTTTTAACTCTTTCTTCATGAGTTGGTCTGAATGTCTGTATTTTGACATACATAACTTAAAAACTGACCATTCATTGACATGTTTTTCTTTGGATAATAGTGTACTTTATACTATATAACCTTCCCTTTTCGTTTTCTCTGTACCAAAGAAATACTTTCAATCTCCTTTGTGCCATAATCTACAAGCTCTCTCTCATCACTGGGAGATTTTGACGGAACCAGTATATCAAATAGCAGGATGGAGTGATTATAAACTCAAGTCATTTGTCTTTACAGTTGTTTATCTGTCTGTCATAAGCATGAAGGGTCTTTTTTTCTGTGACCTTGTCACTAAAAGATTATCTGCCACAGTGTTCTGCCGAGGTCCTTAGCTGTTTGGGTTTGAAGGCCCCTATATGCTACAAATATAGGGTTATTTCTAAAGCGTCAAAGAGCAAGACACGAAAATTCATGAGGAAAATGTAGGCAATTTCTCTCAGTTCTCTGCAAATGATCAGCCATACTGCATGTAGTTATTTTTCTGCTTTCGAAACGTAGTTTCCAGTAAAATATTCCTTAGTCAATTACCCTTGTATATCAGTACGTACCTTTTAACCTTCATCTGATATTGTTTGAAAACCAAACTAGTGAAATTATTCCGCGTATCACCAAGACTAGAGTCTCGATCGGCCGTCAAGATTGTATACAAATCTAAACGAACTCATGAAATCGCTGTCCGAGTATTGGAAAATTACGTGATCCGTGAGTATCAAAAAACGGTACATCGTGATACAAAACAATTCCTGTAACCTTATAAGTTTGTAGACGTTAAAACCTCGTAAAAATTTCCAGTTATGACGAACAGAGAGACAGGAAAATACGATTAATTTTGTAGTGACGCCTAAACACGATCATTTAGTACCTACCTTATCTCTGATCAAGAAATTTCAAAGAAAGTGCTCGTCGTTTAATTGCGAAATCTTTTGCCGAAGACGGCAGCTGAAACTATTCTAAGAATTTTTAGCAAACAGGCAATGTTTCGGGAGTAGTGGTAAAAGACGTTACGCTCAGAATTTTGACGTCTGTAGTTTGGGTTTTAGACTGATCGCCAAGTACAGCTCAGCTGAAGAGTTTCCGATGCTGTCATAGATGACTGGAAAACAGAACTCGTGTAGTCGGCACTCGTGCTAGTTTACTTGTAAGTTTGTGGGGCTGATGACAAGAAAAAATTTAATGTTGTTCGACCACGGCGCTTCAGAACCTCGCAGGAAGCCATTTTCCCATTACTTGTAGGCACATGATGATGTTCAGATGTTGGGACATGTGGGATGAGTGACGAAATGAAACAAAGATCGTGATTGAGCCAAACGTTTTAGGCCAATGAAAAGAGGTCTTTTAAAGCATGCAAATCAGGCGTTGCTATGGTTGCATCACGTCTCAGCTCTGCTCTGTAAGCTGATACTGCGCGGAGACATTAGAGAATGCGTCTTACGACCCGGACCTTTCAAATGTTTTCGGGAATCCGGCATGTCTGCCTCGGCAGAACACTGACGGCCAACTAAAGACTTCCCTTCGCCAATGAAATCGCCAAACTAAAATTTTTGTCGCCATTTGAAATTATTTGTAGTTTTTGGCGAACTGGCGATCGGGTAGCGTGAGCCCTGTTTGACCAACCACAAATACGCGTTTTCACAAAAATTCAGGAGAAACAAGTCATTGTCAATGACATAGTCCCATTGAACTTGGGATATCAGTTGTAATGGGACAGGGAAATGAACGTATGTGGTAGTAGTCTATTGTTATTGCTTACATGTCAATGTATCAATGAACAGGACAGTGTGATTGAATTGCATAAAATCAATCATGTGCATATGTATAACACAGATCTTTGTACGTATGCAGAAGACAATGTCCATTTGAATTATCAAATCCACAAGCATATGTATGACAAAGGTCTCTGTTTTTGTAACAATTTTGAAAGAAATCAGTTGAGTTATGGCTCAAAACGTGAAAAAATTGCATCAAAATGGCTATGGCCATGTATGGCATAAATCAATGCCCCTTTATCAAATTTGAAAGAAATCTTTTGAGACCAGACTGACTTATGGCTTATAACATGAAGAATCATAACAAAATGGGCGCAATGCCGCCATATATTGGATCACATCACAAAAATCAGCACACATATGTATGACATAGATCAATGCCCCTGTATTAAATTTGAAAAAAATTGGTTGAGATGCATCTGTGTTACAATGTACATGAATGGCTTAAAACACAAAAAAATTGTAACAAAATGGCCGCCAGGCACCTATTTTGGATCATATCACAATAAAACCTAACATGAATATGTATGACATAGATCAATGCCCTTGTACAAATTTGAAAGAATTGGTTAAGACATGTCTGTGTTATAGCGCTAAACGTGAAAAAATCGTAACAAAATGGCCGCCAGGCAGCTATCTTGATTGTAACATGAAAACCAACGACGTGCATCTGTATGCCATAGGGTAAGTACTATCCTTGTGCAAAGTTTGAAAGAAATTGACCAAGGCATGTCTGAGATATCTGCGTGAACGGACAGACGGACAGACACACGGATTGAGGGACGCACGCACACACCGACATGACCCAAACGGTAAGTCCCCCAGGACTTCGTCTGTGGGGACTAAAAAGCTACTTCCATAGGGCTTCATAGTGTATGGGCGAGAGCTGAGAAAAAGACTGACATCAAAACCAAAGATGGAGGCCTACACTACCGACACTACGTGTATAGTAGCATGTTGAAGAACCGGCGCTGAAAGTTTTCAGACAGGACAAAAATCGAAAAGAGAGACAAGAGAGAGACCGTAGACAAAAGAGAGACTGTAGCTACTTAGCTACGGTCCATAGATAAAATCTCGAACGGGCAATGCTCTCACAGTGTAACAGGAAAAAAGGAGGCTGAAAAATACTGCCAATGATACAGAGTTAGTTCACATTTGAATCATTCAAGAGTAAATACTTAATCTGCAATTTGAAAACTTCTTGTAAATTTCAAGCTTGGATTAAAATATCTACATGTACTTAAGGTATTCCTAAGATATGCTAAATTTTGCTCTGTGTGAGTTGAGTTGGTTCAGCTATGATTGCATATTTCACTAAACTTACAACATAAATTACTTTTAAAGTATAATAATCAAGAAATTTTCCCAAAGATTTTCTTCATTTGAAACTTTTTCTGGACTATCTATACCTATGTTAACATAAACCGAACAGCAGTCTATTTTAGCCAGGGAATTTCTGTGTAAACATTACTTACAGCTGCAACCTAAATAAATACAACATATTGTTTTAAGCTGCATAAATTGAAATTAAAAATAATCAAGGATAAAAAACACTCAAAAGCTACACTTTTGATATTTAGTTTTCACACACTAAGAAATCCAAAAACTAATTTCAAAGTAAAACCAGAATGAAAGTAATTGGATTGGTGTATTTTGTAATCAATTTTTAAAACTAAAAATTAGAAAAATATCCTTAAAGAGACAACATTCGTATTTGACATGACATGACATTGGTTAGTTACAATAAGAATAACTCTGACAACCTTAAAATTAAATTCCAAAGCATTTGTACTTGTACTTTTGGAAAAAAAAACATTTTTGACCAAAACTGACAAAAATTGCTCCAAAAAGGTATCTGAACTAATTTTGTCATAAATTCAACAGATTACAAAGGTAACATCCTTGCAAATATCCAACCCAAATTGCAAGCAATTAGGCATGCGGTTTCAGAGAAAAAGAATTTTTACCAAAAATGAGGAAAATCACCCAAAAATTCAGCAAAAATAGAAAATTCAAGATATCTTCACAAAATTCATAGTACTGTATGAGGTTCACCTAAGGTACTTGCATATTAATTTCAAAGCAATCCGAACAGCGGTTCTTGATTTATTAATTTTTGACTATTTTCACAATTTTTAGGCTCATTTGCAATTTTGGCAAAGTCAACTTCATTTGAAAAAATCCCATCTACAGCCTTGGATCCATCTACACACCAAATACCGAGTCAAAATGTGCAGCGGTTCTCAAGTTTTCGCAGTGGACGGACATACATACATACATACATACAACATACATACCGGTACATACATACATACATACATACATACAGACATACAGACATACAGACATACATGCATACAGACGACGGACACCGATGTTATGCTATAAGTTCACATTGGTATGTATATACCAAATGTGAACTAAAAAATGCAGACGAAACCACAGATCTGGACAGCAGGACAGATACATGTGAACTTTGTGAGCGCTGAAGTCATACTGACGTGTCAACGGCGTGTATACGGTAGGGAGGCCAACAGGTCGCCCAGGACGTGCTGAATTGACACTCAATCACCAGTGACTTAGTCATGTTCAAAATTGAAAAACATCGATAACGGGAAAGAAAATTGTGGAAAAAAATACATGAGGCTAAAATTAAAATTGCAGCTATTCTCTCATATGTTTTTTATTTCTTTATATGAACTACTTACTTTTTGAATAAACTGCAAAATTGAGCTAGAAACGGTACCGGGAACGGCGATCTGAAACATGGCAGCACACATCGCTGATTTTGAAACGCATTTTTGAAGGTGAGCCAATCAAAACATCCCTTACATCGAATACTCATTTGAAAGCCCAGATCTCGCTCTTTCTCGCGATATAAGGTTCTTCACCAACATAGGGCGGTGTATATGACCAAATCCGAGACAAACAATTGAGAGCGATTTTTCCGAGACCTAACCCGACCAACTCTCATTGAAACGTCCTCTAGTATGCAGTTTATCATTATTTCTTTGAATTTTTGCTAGAAAAATGAGAAATTTTGAACAGCTCACGTATTTATTGACGGAGATATTGACCACGCTTCACAGTAAGTGAGGCTACCCACAATTCTCCATGATCCGTACACACGGAGATCACTCATTGAACTGGAGCAAATTTCTTCTGTACACAGAACAGCTCGGTCCATATTTCAAAATTCTGGGACCATAGTTTTGATAATCATAGTTCTCTAATTTCTCACGGTGAATAATGAGAAGATCAATCCCTTTTGCGCAGAGGAGATAGCAATTTTGTGATTTTGTCGACATAGATTTTTGACAGCCATACACAATATTTTCAAGGAAACTAAGGGAATAAGTTGCATCTGTGTTGGCAAAAGAAAGGGTATTGATTTTTTTAAATGTTTGTAACAAAGGAAATTTGCATGTCTGACAGGTGGTATGATGAGACCATCTTAGTTGCTGATAACTTTACCATGACAAGTATGCAATTTTTAGCACCTCCAAACATCGACTTCTCATTCAATTTACTCCTGAATTTTAAAGATGATCAATAATTTTGGAACATAGTTTTAACCAATAATCCTTAAATTAAATTCTAAGTTTCAAATTGTTCAGAAACTGATAAAATTGAAGAAGCCTTTACCAAATAATGTCAAAACTCCACATGGCCCCAGTGGTGATGTTTTGAAAGCCTTTATTTGGATAAAATACTTTTGTAGGTAGTTTTAATGCAGTAGAGCTATTCAAAAGTGTCATCAGCTCAAAAAGACCTTCAATTTGATATATCACTTATGCCATTTGAGCTTAATATTTTCATTTTGTCATTTCTCGTTAAGTGTCGTTCATCCGTTGCCATGGATAAATCCAATATGGCCACCATCGTAATCGCGTAATTTTAGGATACATTTGTGTGTGCCATTGAAATCTATCTCCATGCCAAATTTGGTACAAAAAGATGTTTTATTAACAAAGTTACAGCAAATTTACTGTAAATTTCAGCTACAACTCCTTCATTTTTGTCCCATTGTTCCCATTGTTATTATATGTATTGTCTTTCCACAGAAAGAGTAAAAGTGAATGTTTTAAAAAGCTATAAAATTGTAACCGTTCATCCAATTTCGAAAATTAAAAAATGTTTAGCTTCTCTCATTGAAATCTAAAAAACTACATTAATTAAATGCAGATTGAACATTTCAAAATTTCAGTTGGCCTCCCTATATACGGTATTGTTGGCGGTTAACACCTGGACAATATTATGTTGAGGAAAAAGAGGTATGTTATTATGACATAGAAACTATTTGTGCCAGTGCGGAAAATGCAAACTATGAAAAACGCCCAGCAACATACCCTGAAGTACAAAACAATGTAACTAGGGGCATAGGACAGCAAGCAAGATGGCTGCCCCATCAACAATATGCATGTGTGGAAAGCATGGTAAATCCGCAATCCGAACAAACCGAAAAACAAGAGAAAGCACTAATCAATGACAAAGTTGGAAAAAGGCTAGTAAAGGATACTCTCACACTCGGCATGAGAAATGAATAAGTGGGCTGAATGCTACAGTCGGTAAGCAAATTTTCACAAACTGTGTTGCAAGAGCTAACAGTTTACCAGACAACTATTACTGACGAGGGCTGAGACTTAACTGCCTATTATCGGCAGATTGGGGCCTTATAAATCTTGCACACACCGTATGTAAATTTTATCCCAGCCAATAAGATCGGGCTTTGGACTTTAGGCATATAGTTGTGGGGAAAGGTAATGGATGAAACATGAGTTGGCCAATGCTCAGGTCAAAAAACACAATACTCAGCGTTCCAAGCTAACACAGATTGACGATAAAAGAAAGGGAGAGGTCGAAAACGCGAAAAATCAACAATCAAGTAAGACAAGTCATCAATAGATGACACAGTCCCTGCCAGTTCAATGTTGTTGAAATCTTTGGAACTTTGACATTATTATTTTTGATATAAATTTGACAATTTTTAACCTGGTGGTCATTATCTACTGTATTACAACAAAATTTCATGTAAACATAGCTCTGTGCCGAGTTTGAACCAGATGCGCTGAAGCATGTCTGAGTTAATGCTCAAAATATGAAATGTACATACTAATATGGCTAACAGACAGCAATTTTTTGTCATATTGGAACGTAAATTCATGTGTAGATAAATGTCATGCCTGTGCCAAATTTGAATCAAACTGGTTGTTGTGGCTGAATTAGGGCTCAAAATATACAAAATTACTTAGCAATAGTGTACATATATATCATATAACAGATAAGCCTTGTACCAAGTTTGAATTAAATTGACTGAAGCATGAAAATTTTGTATACATACATGTCATAATATATTAGCCCTGTACCAAGTTTGAACCAAATAGGCTGAAGCATGTGGGAGTTGGGCTCCAAATATGATAATTACATAATAAAATGGCTGCTGGGTGGCCATTTTGAATTGTATTGTGATGGAAATTTTTGTGTACATACATGTCATAATATATTAGGCATGTACCAAGTTTGAACCAAATAGGCTGAAGCATGTGTGAGTTGGGGCTCCAAATATGATAATTACATAATAAAAACTGCCGAGCGGCCATTTTGAATTGTATTGCAATTAAAATTTTGGTGTACATACATGTCATGATATACAGTGTTTTCTCTCGACTGCGCGATTGCGCAAATTGCGCATTTTAAGCTGTGTGATGCCCTCAATTTACTCAAAGCGCAATAAGTGCGCTTTGCGTACGTAATGGAGTAAAATACAGCGGATGGAAGCACTCATTGAATTCAATGCAGAGTCAGCCTGGACAGTTTGGAGAAAATGAAAATCTAGGCTGATCTTTTCAGCAACACGAATTGACACAGTAATATCTAATTTATACCCTGTAACTGAATATACTTCCTGTTGGAAAGAAATAAAAAAGACTGAGTTGCAGATTTTTTAATGTCATTGGTTGTAAACTATTAATACTGCTCCCTGAAATCCCCAAACCGTCCCTAATGTCATTGATTGTCAAAATTAAAAAAAAACGCCCCTGAAATCTAAAACTGCCCCTAATTTTGATGAGTGGGGCACAAATTGCCCTTTTCAAGAATATCCCAGAGAAAACACTGTGATATATCAGCCCTTTGCCAAGTTTGAATCAAATCAGCTGAGGCATGTCCAAGTTGGGGCTCAAACATGTCAATTACATAACAAAATGGGTGCCAGACAGCCACTTTCACTTGCATCATGACAAAAATTCATGTATGTCATGATATACTAGCCTTGTGATATACTAGCCTTGTGCCAACTTTGCACCAAATTGACCAAGGCATGTCTGAGTTGTGGCCTGATATATGAAAATTATATAATATGCCCCTGCCGGCCATCTTGGATCGTATCGCGAAATAACATGACGTGCATATGTACGTTGGGGTACATTATCCTTGTGCCAAGTTTGAACGAATTCGGTCCAGGCACTTCTGAGAAATGACTCCGGACAGATGGACGGACGGACAGACGGATGGACGGAGCCCAAACCATAAGTCCCCCAGACTTTGTCTGGGCGGGGACTTAAAAATACCGCCAATGATACGGCGTGACTCACATTTGAATAACAAAAGAGTAAATACTTATTCTATAATTTGAAATTTTCTTGTAAATTCAAAGTCTGGATAACCTTTACAATATGAACTGTACGGTATTCCTAATGATGCTAAATTTCAGGTAATGACTGCATATTTCACTAACATAAAACATGAAGTACTGTTCCAGTACAGCAATCAAGAAAGTTAATAAAGTTTAAAATAATCAAGGATAAAAATCACTCAAAAACTACACTTTTGATATTTTCAAATAGCTTTCACACATTACGTGAATACTCTAAGAAGTCCCAAAACTAAATTGAAAAGTAATTGGATCAGTCATGTATTGTGTAATCAATTTTTTAAACCAAAATGAAAAAAAAATGCCTCAAAATACAATATTAGTATTTTGACATAATGGTTAGAATAAGGTGACTCTAATGCATAAGAATTACCCTTTAACCAAAAATGAGGAAAATCATTGAAAAATTCAGCAACAGTAGAAAATTCAAGATATCTCCACAAAATACATAACACTGTATCATGAGGTCCACTGAAGGTATTTGCATACTAATTTTCAAAGCAATCAGAACAGTAGATCTTGAGTGATTAATTTTTGACCATGTTCACATTTTTAAACTTATTTACATAAATTCGGCAGTGTCAATTTCATTCTAACTAAACCTAATCTACAGCCCTTGATGCATTATGAGAATACTCTAAGAAATTCAGACAAAATTTCAAAGTAATCAGATGAATGCATTCTGTAATCAAGGTTTTTGACATTGCGAATAAATGCCTCAAAATACAACATCAGCATTACCTTCAGATTTCACTAAATCATTATTTGCCTCCAAATTTCAGTGAGAGTATTATCATATATGCAAGTTAACAACATTCACTTTTGAATGTGTATTTTTCAAAAGTTTTCATGATTATAAAATTTTTTTTGTCTTTACAATGATGCAACACACACATCAAAGTATGTTTGAGAAACTGTTTGTCTGTAAATTTCAAAATTATCTAGATTACCGTAATCGCTCTAAAATTTGACCAGGAAAAAATAATAACGATTTGCAAAAGGTCAAATTCATGGAGGAAAAATAAAAATAGTGTCAATTTGACACAGACACACTCCCATTTGAGGTAAATTGTGTGTAGATATACACATTTTAGTACTTGGTGCTTGCCATAGCACTGACGATTGTAACAGTCACCATGTCAATAGCAAAGTGCTATAAATGCCGTACTTGTTCTATTATTGTACTCCCTTTTTACAGATTGGACGATTTGATGGGGATCTAACACACAGATACTCCTGAAGAGTTAATTTCATACAAATTTGGTGTTCATTATTATTACTATATTTTAAACAGAAAAACAGTGTCTATCATCCTCAAACTTAATGTTGGTATGGTCACTGTCATAGAGGTCATGTGAGGTCACCTATGAAAGATAATTCTGAAACAGCTGTCCGACTTAAATACTCCTAGTACTACCACAATTTTTGTCACACTTTTCAAGAAGAATATGATTGATAAAGGCGCACCACAAAAAGGAACAGGTTTTATCAAACTATGAATGTTTCAAAATTTATCCAATCATTCTAGGAAACTGACTACCCCATTACAAAGAAATCTCAGGATCAATATTTTTCCTTTTGCCAGTCTGTCCACAGAATTTAAAAGCTACCTGACAAAGAATTGATCAGATGCACAAAATTTCTACCAAAATATTTAACAATGGAAGAGATGGTATCTGACCACTAGTAATTACTATCATTTGTTGACCTCTCTCTCCAGGATGCCATAATCTTGCTTATGTACACACTCCAGGACTTCCTCCTGTTACCTAATTACTCAATCAAACTTTGGCCAAAGTAAACAGACATCAGCATCAAGTCCAAAACATGCCAAATTCAAACATTTCGATGTGAGTCCAGAAAATATGAAAATATTCAGTTTTGAGTATTTTCTGAAAAAT